>NC_141823.1:22341256-22641256 GCF_982586985.1 Callionymus lyra | reverse complement strand
ATGATTTTAGTTAATCTCATTGAACTAGAGTTTCTTAACTCACCTGTTGCTGAAGGCAGGGCCTGCCTAGAGCTGGTGTTATCGAACTGTGGTTCTTTGAAATGCTTCTGTAGTACCAAGTATCGAAATATGCTTTATCTTTCGGTGCCATGTTTCAGTACGAATGATCAGAACTTGATCATGTGTAGCTTTTTCTGAAGAAAAAGCTGATACGTGACAAAGGCAGTGAACAAAAGGTTGAGTTGTCACTTGTTAGAAAGTGTTTTTTGCACTGGAATTTACTTACTTTACTATTATTTTCTCTGTTAAAAAAATAGTTTAGACTGGAAATGTACCAAATCTCAAGAATTTAACTCGAGATTTGTGCTATGTTTAATGTCAGAATTGATCTTATGGTATCCTTAGCCAGTCTTTTTTAGGAACCGGTGTCGGAGTGAGGCATCTGTATTGGTACCAGCATGGAAAATGTTCAATCGATAGCTAGCTCCAGTCACGCCTCTAGATGTCCAAGTAAATATCAAGCTAAATATCATTGTGCAGCACGTGAAGCCGACTAGTCCATACAACACCTAATATGCACTGCTAAAACCAAACATTCAGTCTTGTAAGATAGATAATGACATTTGTTTAATTATTCTTCCCTGCTGGTTCATTTGGTAAACAATTGTTGGTGAAGGTGTTTTTACCAGATATGGGGACTCAGGTCATACTTAAGTAGCACCTATCACCGACTCCCAAATTGTGATTTACGACTTGCAACTTCGTGGGTTGAGTTTTATAAGTTCACATTCTGACCCTCCTGACCGCCCCCCATTTCGTTGACTGCCATACAGAACGCAAGCCTGCCAGTCACCAAGCACCACCATGAAATATCAACAATGGCTGCCCCAGTTCCTTCTGCGGTCTGATTTTGGTACCGTAACAACCATCGAAGGGAAAATAAAAGATTGGCTAAATGCAACATCTGTGGACTTACAGTGTACTTAAAGAGGCTGGAATGACCCTTTAAACTTCAAACACCTGAAAACCCATCCAGATAGCTCAGTCAAGTAATGCCAATACCTGCAAACTTAAAGATACTAGCTTGCTACTATACTACTCAGGAAACGGGGGGCTATTAAAAAGACTATAAAGAATGCACTTCTGCGTTTCCCTCAAGCTGCATGGTGTTTGAATCCCAAAGTACAACGTAAACAAAGCACTTCTCCGAGGATAAACTCAGATTGCGTTGTCATTAAAGCGCAGATGTGGTAATGATGAAGAGTCGAAGCGAATGCTGATGAAGCAGTTGTATCGGTTACTCCACATCACTGCAGAGCCATTCACCAGCTTATTATGGCCATCCAATCCAATAAAGACTTAACCCGTCTCTGGGGCCAAGGTCGCGCCGTGTACCTCAAAAGCCGGAATACTTCATTTGCAAACCTAATCACGTTTGAATGTCAAAGTGGCACGGGTGGGAAGGGGGTCACGAGGGGCTCGGTTTTCGCTCAGGCAAGATGAGGGCGCTTAAGAGAGTGTTTTTTCAACGCTGGAAGCCTGTGGAGTTGTAAAGACGGCTATTAAAACAATTAACTGAGACATTCTTTATTCACCCTGGCTTAAGTGAATGACTTTAGGAAGAGGAAGCCAAACAGCAGCCGAGGGAGATTTTACTGCATAATGTGTCTCAGTCTGTACGTCCTTCAATCAGTAAGCCGATGAAAGGAATCTGCTTTTACAGCAAGAAAAAACACTGAAAAGAAGTTACAAGAAAGTGGGTGAAATACAGGCTTAGTGTTTAGATTTGGGTTTTATGAACAACATTTAATCATCACTTGTGGTATGATTGTAAAACTAAATTATTGTCAAGCATAATCAATAGTTGTAGTACTTTAAAGCTACGATAATTAGTTGGTAAAATAAACTTATTAGTGTATTTAGACACTACATTGTTAGAGTCAGTGCTAATGTTAAGACAAAACAAAGCTAAACAACTTCAGTTTCTAGGAGGAAAACAGGATCAATTTCCAACGTCTTGCGGTTTAAAATAGTCGCACCATATCAAAGTCGCCGAATAAAAGACATGCTCTCTTGAGTGTTTTGTGTGAAGGCCTGTAGGGAGATTGGGGTCAGATTCTTTTGTTACGACGGGCGGTGGTAAGTTATTTAGAACAGGAGAGGCTTGAAGGAATGGCAATGGGGGAGGGTTGCCACTCAAAGTTAGCTCACAGTCGCTGCATGGGTTGCCGTCCTCTGGATTTCATTTTATTGTTATCTCAACACCGAGAATCTGGATTCACGAAACAAAGAGGCAGGCATTTGTTTTACAGACTGATAAAAGTGAATGAGGCTCGTAACGTGTTAATGATTCTCAATGAACTTCACTGATGCCGACATTGGCAAACGTTGCAATGAATGAATCTATTTTAGCAAATAGTTAAATACCATAGAAGAGAGCAGTTCTTATCCATTTTTCTTATCCACTTTCCTTTACATCTTGGCATTCAAGAACGACAACATTGAAGGAAAAAAAGTGTCTCTAGCAAAAGAGACAACTTTATAATGAAACGACTCTTTAAATTTTCCTGAATGAAAAAAATTGAGCATTATGGCTGAAGATGGAAGAAACAGTTTAAGGTACTAAACAAAGCAGCCTTTTATTCACACACCTACTATTAGTTGAGACAGAGTAACTTCTTTAGAAAACCCAACAAGTCATTCATTATGTCAAATGATCAGTACCTCCGGCAGGACACGCCAGCGGGTAATTTAAGGATACAGGAACACCTGAAGATCAACAACCGACCCCGCCTATTATTTGAAAATCTTCTTACGAGAGGATACACACAAAATACACAATTGAAAGACCAAGGCAGCCATTGTGCAGCAGCTATATTAGGGTGTTAGAAAATATTGATTTATCGCAATGTTTTTTTCCACGAAAGATTGTATCGCTATAAAAAGGGCACTATATTGTCTTTTTATTTTTTCATTTTTCAGTTATTTTATGGTTTGTGTGCGTAGATATACTTTTTTAAATTACAATTAACATGCACATTTTCACGCCATTTTAATTTTTGGTTTGCAATTACACTTCCGACCGCTAGATGGTAGCAGTCATTATGTCCTCCACAGCTAAAGGAACATGGAAATCCCGCAAGATCCCAACGGTGCCTGAGGATTAGAGGATACAGTTGACTCCAGCAGCTTTTAATGCTGATGTTTGTTCATATTTTGGGTTTAAAAATCAAAGCAGTTACGACTCAAGAGTCATGTGGTCTGTCGATTTTGCAAAACAGAGGATAGTACTTTGTGAAAATGACAAATATATACTAGTTTCTACAGTATCGCAGTACGGTACTCAAACCTTCTGAAATCCCGCTTCAAAAGAAACTAAACCAAATACAAACGTGACCCATTAAGTTGTGTTTCAATATATTTGTCTTCATTAGCTCAACTTGGTTAACTAGGTTTCCGTTAAACTCGAAGGTATTGTAAGCTTTACCTCCCACAGATAGAATCATTAACTCCAAGATGAACGCTGCAGAAACCAGATGGTTGCCACGACCACATTTGGTACAATCTCCTTTGCAATTATAAACCTCTTTGGATGTCCTCAGGCATCAGGGTTAAAGAGTGTATGGCGAACCAGGACGCTCGCCGGGAGAGGGAAAACTCTGCGGCGTGTGTGGCGGATGTTAAACTACCCACTTTTATCCGAACCAAACACAGCGGGCTAATCAGTACAAGCTAATCAATAGAGGACCTGAAAGAGCAAGCATCGGGATTAAGGACTTCCCTGCTGGTCCGATTTAGGAAAAGGTAACGTCTTAATCGAGCTCTGATGTCTCGAGTGTTTGACAATCTGTCGTACATTTTATTAAGGTCAAGTGAAAGACATTTATAATCAATTCGCTTTGAAAGATTCACATACAAACAATGTTATCATTTGACCAAAATGAAAACAAATATTAAGCAGAACATATCCACTACTTCAAGAAGACATATACAAAAATAGTGATCTTAAAAGACTACTACAAGTTTGATATACGCAAGGAATAAATGTTGTTATCCAACATATTAGTATTGCTAAATGATATAGATATTTCCTACAAAAATTCACAATGATTTTATCCGATAGGCAACATTAAATCACATATTATTGGAGGGTTCATTTAAAACAATGTATTCATGGATCAAGCCTGCAGGCTACTGTCACAGTCCCGCAGGGCACCTCAGTCCCTCTACGCACTGACCCCTGCACTAGACTGTACATAAAATCCACTTTATTGCTGATGTAAGACAATGCAACACGACCGAGAGTATCGTTTCTGTGCAATTTGCTCCTCACATTTCCATCATACACACACTAACAATTAGGAAGGCAAATGTATTTTTCCTCAAAACCAAGTAGCAATTATCAGGCAAAAAAAGTGAGGGAGACACCATAATAATGTATAATTAAGTTACAGAAATGAAAACGAATCGTATTTTTTTTATATCCAGACAATTGACATGTTAATTTCTGACTTGATTAAACTATAATCATGCTCATGCACCTTAGCTTCATGTTATCATCATGACTTTCTACAAAGTTAAGAAAATGTTATAGTCTTTATTAATTAAGACATCAAGCTATTGATCTATGATTAGAAATAGTTTCACAAGATCACAAGAGTTGAATGGGAACCAAGACAGTGCAAGAAAAAACATTTCAAAATTCAAAATGCATTACTATGAAACAATTTTTTAATCTATACATCAACGACTTAATTTTTTTTTTTAAGTTACGTAAAATAAGCCAAGGCATCAAAATTACAGCTATTATGATCAAGGCTACATATGTCATAGAAGTACGTATGTCACATAAACCATTATTGATCCAGTGTCAATCTGCTTCGCTAACTTTAAGCATGTTATATGTCATACTTAGCCTTGGGGAAATATATTACATTTTTCCCCTTGCAACAGGTGATCAGTCAATGTCTGGCTATCTGAGCAGACTTTCTTCCCTGTCTTGTACACACACACACCCAATACCTTGAACTTTCTATCAAGGATTTTCACAGAGCATATCTGAAGCAGAGACATGGAATATGTTCCTCTATAGGAAAACGTTATCAAATTAATAATAACAGACATTTTAAAACAGAAAACAACCCCAATGACGACTTTAAAGTGCAAACTAAACTCGGTGAGATCCTGTGACCTCACCTCCAAAACACGTTTGTTTTCCGCCCCATTTTCTTCAATAGGATGAGCTCAACATCGGCTTCACTCCATTGGCGTTGCAGCTGAAGCATAAATTCCTGAGCACCAGAGGAGACCAGACACAAACGACACCCAACTGCAGAGCAAGCAGGCGGCACCGGAGATGTCGGGTAGAAATGAACGGATAATCATGTCCTCTAAATGCAAAGTAACTGTATATATATCGACTGGAGAAATACTGACCAAACTTTAATTGGACTCAATACACTTAGACTTATCTATTCATACATTTATACCTACATATAAAGAACAATTTTAAATCCAAAATGTCTCTATAAAACGAAGACGATAGAGCATCAGTGATTTAAAAAAACATACATAAGTGTATTTTTTTATTTCCGAGAAAGCTGCATATTGTGAAAGGAAATTAAATGTAGACACCGTTACACCGGGTTTCATCATCTAGACATTCGTTCATCTTCCGACCCTTTTTAAGCGCGTAGAGGGAGGCCGAGGAAATGCCGGCAGTTGATATTATCACAACAGGTCACAGCATGAACTGCCACATGCTACAGACACATTCAACCCTATTCCACTTACCCAGGGATTATTAAAAGGGTAATTCAATTTATATTTAATGGAAATCCTCAGATTCAAAAGATGCAGTTCAGTACTGAGGAATATACTCATTGACATGTTTAAGTTTCCTGTTTATTATTATAAATTCTTTTAAAAAAGAAAGAAAATTATTAACTGCTTTTACCAGCACCTGGAATATGGTTTAGTCATTTTAATTGTCAGATGTTGTGTTGGGCAAACTCTCCAAAGACGACTGGTTTTAGATGATAACTTTTCTTTTCAACCACTAGTTGTTTTTGTGCTTTGGTCCGTTAAAATCTTACCTAATCCTCAGATAAGTAATATGAAACTGTCGATATGAAAACTGTCTTCATGCCATCCTTCCGCTTCAAAAGCTTTTGGTAATCTATTTTAAAAGATCGTAATCTAAATCACTTTTTTTCACATTCACATTATAATTCTTATACATTCCTTATCTTAAATATGATTACCCAGTCTTGCACAAAAGGACGGCACATGCTCAGTGAGACGGAATTCGGGGAAGATTTAAACATGCTTCAGCTAGTTCTCTCGCACAACTGTTAAATATTAAACAGATTTTGTATGTCAGCCAGTCATCTTGTAAAGCCTGCGGGGAAGATTGGATGATGAACCCCTCTTCACCCCTCCACACCCTCAAAAAGATAGCAGATCGACAGATGGAACAAGAACTGCAGAATTCATCAAGACACTGGTAGATGTAAAAGTTGCTCAATACCAAAACAGTCTGTTGCTGCATATAAACAAAGAGTCCAACATCCATTTAATACACACTTAAATCAACACATTAGTTGCACTTTTAATAGTATCAACTAAAGCAGGGGTGGCCAAATACATTTCTTCAAGAGCAACATCATATACTGTGACTGTTATAAGGGACCGTCAAGCCAAAAGAAAAAAAGACACATAAAGATTTTTAATATGATGTGCAACCCTATAAAAATAAATAAATAAAAGGATATCATTAAATAAGCTTTAGAGTTAATTGACTTGTGTGTTGTTGTTTTTTTATTGTGAGATTCCAAAGAAATTGCATATTTCATATATTGTAAAACTTAAAATAAAATTACATTAATACATTTTTTCGAAAAAACTTCATAAAAATGTCAAATAATAAATTGTAAGTGTTATCTTTTATTGTTTGAAGAAAAATGGTGGTAATGCACAAACATGACAATTTGTTTCACTTTAAAAAGATATAGTTTAGCTGGTGTCATTAGATATTTAACAGATGAAAGTTAACTTCCAACAATAGTGTATGTATTCATGCCATTCCAGGTAACCTAGACAACGACATTAGTCTTAAAAAACAACTGTTAAACTACATATTTAAAAGATTAAAAAGGGATGAACATACTTTCATTTTCATTTGTTTTGAAATGACAGTAAAAGAAAATGTCATGATTTTTAAAATGAACACTGTTTGTAGTATACTAAATTAAAGGAAATAAACAGTAATGTTTGAATGTTTCTTTTTAGTCAGTCAGGGAGTTTTTACAATCTGAATTTTAGCATCGAGTGCTAAGATTGAAGGTGGACATTAAATGTTAACACTTTATTAAAAACCTAGAGGTCTGTATCTCATGACACACTGTGGGATAACAGACTGTTTGCCTCCTGGTTATCATCGGATGACAGCTGTGGGAACGAAGACAACTAGTGGGTGGATATTTTTTTCCGAGCAATAAATGTTTGCTTAACGTTCCCTAAACAAACAATTACATTCACGATCTATACTTCAAGAACAAAAAAAAGCAACAGCGAAAAGTTAAGAATCCCCTTGAGAATCCTAGATATGTTGGTTTAAAAAAACAACTCTGCTGGAGTAAAGAGCCAACATATTGGAATATATTCAGTGTTTCTCGGGGGTGGTTTAAATCCGCAGATTGCTGTTAGTTTACACTCTAGTAGAGTCGTTAGCATGCAAGCTAAAGCGGTTTAAGACAGTCGTCTTTGAAGTTCCCGCATAACAACTAAGAGATCCAAGAACTAGTTAGTTTAACTAGTTAGGAGCCACAGCAGGAAACACAGCTCAGTGGAAGAAGAAGTGAGCGCCAGGGATGTTGGTAAATATATATCACAGCTCGCTAGCACTGATTCTTGGCTCAAAATAAGACGGTTTGTCTGCAGCCTTACCTGTCAGGAGCGCGGGGAGCTGGGGTGAGAAAGGCGGCGGAAGATGGAGTCTCTCGGGGGGTCAGTTTAAAAAAGAAACCAAGTTCGGCATGAGCAGGTTGAACGATGGTCAGCCGGAGAAGTGTGTGTCTCTCTCTGACACAACAGCGACTGAAGGCAGAGCTGCTGCTCACAGGAGGACTCCGTCACGCCTCGCGAGAGAGGGCGAGACTTCCGAGAGCCAATCAGAGGGCGAGGAGTATTTGCTTTCTCCCGTGTCTGAGCTGGTTAGTAAGTAAGTAGTAAGTACGTTATGGTTATTTTTAAAGCGCCTTTACAAATAAAATAAAATCAAACGATTATGAGAGAAGTAAAATAAATACGCTTTGACGATAAGACTCAAGGTTATCTTTTACAGATGTTTCAGGAATGCGTTATAAAAATAATTTTATTTGAGGTTCTTATCTCAATTTGTATGTTTTAATTTATTTAAAAATACACCTTAAAGCCACACAATAGTAATCATATATAAGGACAGCAGTCATGAATATTAACTGTTTGATACACCTTTATTATTCCCACTTTGTGTACATTTAAGTAGTCAAGTCAAAAAAAGTTATTAAGAAAAGTATATTGAGAAATACAGCACACATATTAAAAAAAAAAAAAACTAATAATAAATGAAAAATATTTAGAAACACATTTACAATAATGATAAATAATGATGATAATGAATAATGAATAACGCTCAAATAAAACATAACATGACTATAATATAAAATAAACAAAATAATACATCAAATAATGATAACAATATAACAATAAACAGTAGTACAGTGCACACACGAGTAATTGGGAGGGAAAGGGGATCATTTAACGGTAACATTATATTGTTTCATAAATAGCGACAGAATCTCTCCTTCCTACAGCCCCAGAGCATAAGTCTGGTCCTGAAGGTGTTTTGCATTCCTTCCATTTTTATTCGTATATTATATTCATTAAAAAAAATCGGATTTGTTTCCTTCTTCAATTGTATCTTAAGGAAGAAATTAATTTTATTTTTTAAATATATATTGTGGAAGTGGTGGGATAATAAATATCATAATATAATACCTAAAGTGTGTTGGGATAGATTAATTTTAAAAGTTCAATAAATTCAAATCAATTCTTATTTCTGACGTTTTATGATCCACCTGTCGAACTACATTCTCAAAAAGAAAGCCTCAGAGATATCATAATCCACACAGAGTATTTCCAAACCTTATCACATTTCTGACAAGCAGCAGCAACCGTCTCCATCACATCTCTCTTGCCAGGGAAAAAGTACAATTTTATGGAAATTAGAGGCTCCTTTAAACATTTCCTCTCAAAGACTGATTGGACTCGGCACAGCTGGGTAGCATTTCTGTCGTTTTTGTAGCTCAGACTCTCTCCAGATCTGCTCAGCTTAAAATAGAAAATGTGGGCTTAGCAAAGATGTTTAAAAAGAACTTCAGACACCCGTTTTACTTTTAATACCTGTCAGAAATCGTCCCAGAGAGTCTGCGGAAGCATTTAAGGATTAGTGGAATAAATACCTCAAATCAAATTTTGTCCAATATGTGGCTGGTTGTTGGCTTGTTGACAGAAGTTTTACAGATAAAGCAGGAAAGAGAAGAAGAAAAAAAATCCAGTGAATGCTTTTTTTTTTTAAGCCACAACAAACATGTGAAGAGCCATTTTCCATCAGCTGACTAGATCTCTGTCAGGTTATCGTCCAGGTCGTGGTCTTGTCTCCAGACGGACCGTGTGAGATAAGAACCTCAAATCAACAGTTATTTGACTCACAGTTATTTGTATTCAGCATCAGTTTCTCTTGTGGCCTTTGGAAAAGGAGAGGCACAACCTGAAGACACCACATTCTGTATGAGATTAACACAGAATCACAGAATAGGAATTACACTGACACAGAGATTGTTTCAATCAGTGTGTGTGTGTGTGTGTGTGTGTGTGTGTGTGTGTGTGTGTGTGTGTGTGTGTGTGTGTGTGTGTGTGTGTGTGTGTGTGTGTGTGTGTGTGTGTGTGTGTGTGTGTGTGTGTGTGTGTGTGTGTGTGTGTGTGTGTGTGTGTGTGTGTGTGTGTGTGTGTGTGTGTGTGAAAGAATGTATGAGCCTCTAGACATGAAAAATGATATCTGTTTTTTATTTTTTATCTTAAGATGGATTCTTCTTCAGATGTTTTAGCAGAGACGTGGACATGCCTCAGGACTGGGATGGACTACTTTCTTTCAAAAACACATTTTATAATGGAAGCAGCATGTTACCACCATGGCTGTTAAAAGTCAATGTCTTATTTGGAGTTAGTTAGTGGTTCATAAGAAAATTTCAATACGTTTTAATCATTACAGGAAATAATTTCACATTTTTTTCAACAACTTTTAAACATGTCTATACATTTCTTTTACGCTTCGATGTCCTTAAAATAAGGAAAAAAATCGCTTGTGTAATTTGGCAAGGAGGAAATAAAAGGTACCCCTGTGGTTTTCAGACATTTTCTGATTCATTCCAATGTGGGGCAACAAATGTCAAACTTTCAAATGTTGAAGTCTTCCTCTCCAATATGCAGTAAGTCTCTCATCATGATGATGTTATTACTTTATAATTTAAGTTAATAGATGAAGTTTCCCTCGTCTGAAATCTTGGTTAGGCTGTAATCACATCCCGCTTTGTTTATACAATGAGTCCCTTGAAGGTGGAGACTTCCAGGATTGATGATTCTATTATTGACCAATCACAGCAGAGCAGGTGTGGTTATGGTAAAAAAAAGATTTAATCTCCAGAAAAATTGTATTGGTGTGGGCGGGGCTTAAGCACATTTTCTAATGTAAATATTTCAATGAAAAGAGAGTTTTGTACGAACAGACACATACTGATGAGTACAATAGAGTCCAACATCTATTTAAGACACACTTTACATCAATACTTTAGTTGCACTTTTAATAGTATCAACTAAAGCAGGGGTGGGCAAATACTTTTCTTCAGGAGCTACATTATACACGGTGACTGTTCTAAGGGACCGTCAAGCCAAAAGAAAAAAAGAGAGATTTTCAATACGATGTGCAACCCTATAAAAATAAATAAATAAAAGGACATCCTTTGATAATAACTTAATTTAATTGTGTGTTGTTGTTTTTTAATGAAAGATTCAGAAGAAATAGCATATTTAATTGATTGTAAAACTGAAAATAAAATACATTAAATACATTTTAAAATTGTCATAGAAAAGCACTTTATTTTCGAAAACAAAACATAAAAAAAGTCAAATACATATTTTAAAATGAGGCAAAAACATCTTTAAAAATAGATCTTAAATAAGTAATAAAAAAAAGTTGAATTTGTGATAAAATTGTAATCTGAAACATGTTCAGTTTTATAGAACTATTTTGACCTCATCTGTGCTGTATAGACAGAGTCAGAGTGCCACAACTAGATCATAATTATTGTATATGTTGTGTTTGTGTGTGTGTGCATGTGTTGCGTTTGTCCAATTCTTATCAGCATGTTTTTAAAAGATATTTGTCCATGAATTAATTAGTGGGCCATTGCATTAAGGTGCTCCCTGTCTGGGAAATGCTTTAAGGTCGGCTCTCGAACAGACTCTCTAAGCTCATACAATATGGATTTTACTCTTCCAAAGGAAGTTATAAGCCTCAACGGTAGCTATGGCTTCAACGAGAGAGACACCATATTAGGCCTGAACACATTTAATCATAATTGCTGAAGTTCCTACTGTTGTCCATTTTACGGTCAATATTTCTACATGTATTTCTACATGTATTTCTGCTGTATCTTGATAGAAAAAAAACTAAACCAATGATGTTGAAAATGTTGAAGCTATACACTAGCTTTTCCGCACTCATTGAAAGATAATGTAAATATAAATGTCATGCTACAAAGTAACCCATGAAATTATATTTACCGTAACTAAGACAAACCCCCTTTTTAGGATAAGAATGATGGCATCAGAATTAAAAGTATTGTTTTTCAAACTGGTTTCTTCACAATCCACTGCAAACAATTGTGAAAATCAGACCATATTTTTTAAACGCTAATCATCTTGACTGCACCTAGAAATTCAGGCCATAAACATTATGACCAGGTTTTCCTATTTAAAGAAAAAAATGAGGTTGCAAAGCCAAGATCAAGTTGAGGCTTATCAGATTCAAAACGTATAATCAAGGGCAGTAATTAATAGGTTCAAATCAATTCTATATTTCCAATTGTCTCGAATATAAGTCAATGATTTGTTCCTCTCATTAATACAAGTTCAATGTTTATGATCGTAAGTGATGATTGTTCTTCAAAAGGATTAAAAAAAAAAGGAGTCTCGCTCACCCCTGAAACCTTTTAAATGTTAATTGTCATTGATTCTTGGTGTGTATCTGGAAGTATTCAGATGATTGTCAGGTAGGAGTGAGAGCTTCCTCACATCATCTTTCCTCACATACTGACGAGAAAAGTAGGGAAAAGGAGGGAAGCTTGATGGAGCCGGGCCAAGTCTTATGGGATAATAGGAATTATGTAAAGCCGTCCTGGACTTCAAAAGGGATTATCAGAAAAAGAAGAGGCGTTATTACGGCCAGGTGGGAGAGCTGCCGGTGGTTTTAACAGTCACTCCTGCACAGAGAGCGAGCGCTTGACTGGTTTGGGCTGCTCACCAGTTTCTTCTCCTAGACGATGCTGTTGCAGGTCTGGCATCAGTATTCCCCACATTTTCTTAGTCTGGTTTGCCTTTGTTTTCGGAACTACCGGTTTAAATGAAACCGAGATGGATTCCTTGACACCAGCATTTTCAAGTCTGTGTTTGTCTCTCATCTCATTATTCTGAAGCCCATCGTGATTGTCTCCTTGTCACCAACATTTCCCAGGATCGTTCGCAATTCTTCAACCTGATATTGTGCAAAGAAATGTGACCCTACTCCAGAACTAAAGGCTAATTCATACTCCCGCAGCCAGAGAGGGTATATTGGAAGGAGTGATATTACATATGCAGTGTGTGGAGAAGCACAGCAGCAGGTGACAGGAGAGCGTCAGAGGCTCAGCTCAGCGCTTCATTCAAATTTAATAGCATCACCATGTTGCTCTCTTCTACCAGAGGTGCTTTTTGGCTTTCTTCTACATGATCCATGTCTCATTGTTCATCCGTTTATCAACCATTCCTTTGTTCTTTGTTTGTCTTATTTCTCGTCTTATTACCCTTTATTTGGGTAGGTGGGTAGGTAGGTAGGCAGGTAGGCAGGTAGGTAGGTGGGTAGGTGGGTAGGTGGGTAGGAAGTTAGGTAGGTAGGTAGGTAGGTAGGTAGGTAGGTAGGTAGGTAGGTAGGTAGGTAGGTAGGTAGGTAGGTAGGTAGGTGGGTAGGTGGGTAGGTGGGTCGGGCGGTCGGTAGTTGGTGGGTAGGTGAGTAGGTAGGTGAGTAGGTAGGTAGGTAGGTAGGTAGGTCGGTCGGTCGGTGGGTAGGTGGGTAGGTGGGTAGGTGGGTAGGTAGGTGGATAGGTAGGTAGGTAGGTGTAGGTGGATAGGTAGGTAGGTAGGTAGGTAGGTAGGTAGGTAGGTAGGTAGGTAGGTAGGTAGGTAGGTAGGTAGGTAGGTAGGTAGGTAGGTAGGTAGGTAGGTAGGTAGGTAGACAGGTGGGTAGGTGGGTAGGTGGGTAGGTGGGTAGGTGGGTAGGTAGGTAGGCAGGTAGGCAGGTAGGTAGGTGGGTAGGTGGGTAGGTGGGTAGGAAGTTAGGTAGGTAGGTAGGTAGGTAGGTAGGTAGGTAGGTAGGTAGGTAGGTAGGTAGGTAGGTAGGTAGGTAGGTAGGTAGGTAGGTAGGTAGGTAGGTAGGTAGGTAGGTGGGTCGGTCGGTCGGTAGTTGGTGGGTAGGTGAGTAGGTAGGTGAGTAGGTAGGTAGGTAGGTAGGTAGGTCGGTCGGTCGGTGGGTAGGTGGGTAGGTGGGTAGGTAGGTAGGTAGGTAGGTAGGTAGGTAGGTAGGTAGGTAGGTAGGTAGGTAGGTAGGTAGGTAGGTAGGTAGGTAGGTAGGTAGGTAGGTAGGTAGGTAGGTAGGTAGGTAGGTAGGTACCTGTACAGACAGACAGACAGACAGGCAGGCAGGCAGACAGACAGACAGACAGACAGACAGACAGACAGACAGACAGACAGACAGACAGGCAGGCAGACAGACAGACAGACAGACAGACAGACAGACAGACAGACAGACAGACAGACAGACAGACAGACAGACAGACAGACAGACAGACAAGATAAGATAAGATAGATAGGGATAAACAGAATAATCAATCAATCAATGACTGAGATCAATCCACAAATACATTTTGTCTTTAATATTCGGGTATTCTATTTATCTTGTTTATATAATGTTGAGGAGCAGCAGTGGGCGATGAGTGTTCCCTCGTCTCTCTAGGTAGGTGGATAGGTAGGTAGGTAGGTAGGTAGGTAGGTAGGTAGGTAGGTAGGTAGGTAGGTAGGTAGGTAGGTAGGTAGGTAGGTAGGTAGGTAGGTAGACAGGTGGGTAGGTGGGTAGGTGGGTAGGTAGGTAGGTAGGTAGGTAGGTAGGTAGGTAGGTAGGTAGGTAGGTAGGTAGGTAGGTAGGTAGGTAGGTAGGTAGGTAGGTAGGTAGGTAGGTAGGTAGGTAGGTAGGTAGGTGGGTAGGTGGGTCGGTCGGTCGGTAGTTGGTGGGTAGGTGAGTAGGTAGGTGAGTAGGTAGGTAGGTAGGTAGGTAGGTCGGTCGGTCGGTGGGTAGGTGGGTAGGTGGGTAGGTAGGTAGGTAGGTAGGTAGGTAGGTAGGTAGGTAGGTAGGTAGGTAGGTAGGTAGGTAGGTACCTGTACAGACAGACAGACAGACAGGCAGGCAGACAGACAGACAGACAGACAGACAGACAGACAGGCAGGCAGACAGACAGACAGACAGACAGACAGACAGACAGACAGACAGACAGACAGACAGACAGACAGACAGACAGACAGACAGACAGACAGACAGACAGACAGACAGACAGACAGACAGACAGACAAGATAAGATAAGATAGATAGGGATAAACAGAAGAATCAATCAATCAATGACTGAGATCAATCCACAAATACATTTTGTCTTTAATATTCGGGTATTCTATTTATCTTGTTTATATAATGTTGAGGAGCAGCAGTGGGCGATGAGTGTTCCCTCGTCTCTCTGTCCAGGACGGTGTAGCGTTACAAGACTGTCTCCAAACTGCCAGAATCAATTAACATGAATAATGAATGGTGATAGCGCGGGGGCTTATTTTTTCCCAACTGCCTTTGTTCCTGCACAGGCCGACGAATTTGCAGGAGTTGGAGGAGGTGAAATATTTAGAGAAGATGAGAAGGTCTTAAATATCTCTTATCACAATTTCCTAGCACTCCAGATGGAAAGAAGGTGGAGGGGATAATCAATACCTCCAGATTTAAGTGTACCATTACCTCTAGTGTTAGCTACACTCAGAATCAAATATTTGATCAAATTAAATTATATGTAAAGGTGAATGCACTGACAATGAGGCCATTAACACACACACTGGTCTAGAATCTAGATCATGTGCAGGGAACACCTTTCGAAAGAACTGGGCTGACTCATAAACCATATGGATGGATGAGATAAAAATGGGAAAGTAAGCAGGAGAACTGGAAAGGAGAGAGTTACACAACATATCTCCACAAGCACCGAAAGAGCTGAGCTAGTCTTCATCCGACTGCAGGCTCTTTGCTGCTCAGTTCAGATGTTTTTCTTAGATTGCTTTGGCCTGTTTGTTCACACATATCCAGTTTGAGTTGTATTTGCAGAAGAATAAACAGCTGGCAGAAGAGAAACACACTAAAAAACAACAAAAAAGAGTCAGATAATATGAATGAAACCACAGCCGGTGGATTTGAACCACAGCTTGCAGTGCATCATTATTGGGGGCTTGGAGGAAGTGCCCTGAAGCACAGAGCTGGCAATGTCAGGGAATCTGACTCAAACCTGCTATAAGGAGGAGCAGAGCTGGGGAGAGAGTTTATGTGAAATAATAAATAATTGAGGCTTAGCACGGAGAATGAGATGACCCTGAGCTTCTTCTTTGTCTCTCCGCAACTACTCTCTCCACATTAACCTATCTTCTGCATCCTTCAGAGTCTCTTTCAACACCACCATGGACCTCAGTTGTCTTGAAACCAAACATCATGCCAGTCTCATTTAAAGCATCTCCTTACCTCTGGCTGCTTCTTCACCTCTAACAGTTGTCTCCACCCTCACCTTAGAACTTCAAGACACAGTGGAAACAAAGCTGGGGTCAATGTGGGACGATCAAACTTACTGGGAAAACGTTTGCCTCCGCAGCAATCTTCAGAAGACAAAAGGAGATCAAAATCCCGATCCAGAAAAGAATTTCAGATCACTCAGAAATTATGTTTATTCAACATTTATTCACGTCGCAGCACAATTTTAATCACATTTCTGGCCGATAAAGGAAAATACAATATAGATGGGAGGATGATGACAATGCTAAGATTCCTTTCTAAAAAAAAAAATCAGTGTGCTCTTTGATGCTACTTGAAACCCAAAAAAGATAAGCATATAGTCGAAGCACAGTTGTGAATCTTTCTGATGAACAATAGGCCTAAAATTACACACCAATGAAAATACATCTATTATTTTGCCTGCAAGAGCTGTGACCATTTTGCCATAGTTTGTGATTCATTATTTCCTCAACAGGAAATCTACTATCTTCACATAGTATAATATCTATATATGTGGTTTAATCAAACACCAACTAGAACTGTGTTCATTTTCATAATATGCATGTATACAAATAGAACAGTAACGATTATTTTTCAGATTCATAACGATTTTTTTGTTGGCAAAATGGTTGTGTGTAGCATATGTGAACCATTTACAATTTACCATGAGTTACATGCTTATCCTCTGTCTGGTCCTGCTCCAACTTTGTGGTTGACGTGACATAAATCATGTCGTTGTTACCTATATTTATGCATAACAGGATTTTAATGCATTAAGAGTATTCAAGCGCTTTGTGACCCTGGTCTGGAAAAGCGCTATACAAATAAAAATTACTTACTTACTTACTTACTTACTCTTGGTTGACTTGAACTATTCTTCAAGTTGTCTCTGGTGCCCTCTTGTGGCTATTTCTTATATGTGAATCCACCACCGGTATTATTCTCTTCCTTAACTGAATTATTTCAAAGTCTACCATCTAAATGAAATATTATTTTGCAGATGAAAGTGCACTACATGTTAACTCATTGTGTGCTGACCATATGATGCTCGATCAAGACGGAAGATGATAGTTCATTAAACATGTATTAATGTATATATATTTATTCCATCTGGCCAAAAATAAATAAAATAAAATGGAAACTTGTCTTCCTGTAGAAACATGAAGAAGGCGATTCTTGTTTGGTGTAAAAGTCAAAATAAGTAGTCAAGCAGGTGCAGAGATTTCGGACATGTTTACTTATTTAGTTCATCTGGACCTGATGACGAAATTGGTATATCTGACACTGTTTTAATTAGAGCTTAAGATGAGAACAAAAATAATTTTGTATTTTCTTTTAACTAATAATAGGCAAAATAGTGTTCTTGTCTTACAGCAGTGGTGAGATTGTACGTTTCGTGTGGTTTTCCCCCTATATGATTAATTATTTAAGTAGGACTTTTGCAAACTAGATTACTAGTATAAGTAAGATAATAAATACATGGTTTGGTTTCGTTAAAATGCTTTTGTCCGACTGAGAAAAAACAAAATAAGGGGAAGTCCCCTACCATCCACCTTTTCCTCTTGACTACAGATCGACTTTGCTGCCCTCAAGTGTAAACCTGATGTAACTACATCAAGAACAGACCATCAATGCCTATTTAGCATCTCTCTGGGCCAGACATCCCGTATTCTAACAATACATTTTTGAGACAAAACTATTATTCTTGGCGCTATAGAAAATGTACTCATAGGCTAATAAAAAGTCCCTGCCTCACCTCACATCTCAAATAAGTTCATATTTAAATAGAAATTAAAACTCCCTAACTAAATACCTTTTATTATATCATTGTATATTACACTAAAATATTTTTAATGTTTTATGGTAATGCTGTTGGCTCATGTTTTGACGTCATGTGTGAGGGTTCGATGAGTGCAAGGAAGAGTCCTGCTGTGAACAATCATCTCACAGTGGAAGGACCACTGGCTGTCGGGAGTTCTTCCCTCAGGAGTTCAACTCTGTTACCTACTATTGTTTAGTTGCCATTCATAAACCAGCTAAAAAATAATTTGGTTAATTTTTAAAATGAAATAGATAATTTGCCATTATAGCTATTATCTGGATAATGGGTTTTGCAGTGTAATGCCAAGTTGATTAAATTGTTAATGTTTGGTTTTAAATACATGAATAATAAGGATTATGCTTTTGTCTGCTATTACATGGCTTTACATGTTAATCCATGTTCTTCCTATTTAGATTAAGCAACATCAGTTGAAAGTTCAAGATGTAATTGTGGTGTGTCTTGTGTTTTATCCTGGCCAGTCTTTTATTGTTTTCACTTCCATTCAAGTTTAACAGAGCAGAAGTAACCAGATCAGAGTAGCAACAGAAGCGTTCTTTTGTACACGCTCTGAATTTAGAGCAACCATACCTTAACAAAGCATTGACGGAAAGCATCAAATAAACATATGCAAATTTCTGTGCATCCATTTATCCAACGGAACAATCATTATAGCCTGAATCTATATTAACATTTCTCTGTAAGATTAAACTAAATAACAATAAATTAGTTAATTTTCCTATTTAAGGGCAGCAAGATGCAACATAAACCGTTATTAAATGTAAATGTTTGGATATGGATGTAATAAAGTCATTAGATCCTCTTGTTTAAGGCACCACAATGCACAACATTTTAGATTATATCAACACTTAGTCCAAATAAAAATTGGAAATGTTTACCCCTAGTACCAATTTCTATAGAGATGTTAGTTCTTGCATGATAGCAAATCACTCTTGAACAGTTCATTTATATTTTATACTCCATTTATTGCACTGTTTGACGTTTTTTGCAGTGTTTTTACTACCGTTTGTATTTTTGTATTTACTGCATGTATATGCATCTATTTTATTTTCTCTTTTAATTTTTATTAAACCAATTCCGGAAGGTCGAAGGCGAATAAAGCTGCTCTTGAAACGTGAATCTTAGGCTGTCATATATAAACCACCACTTGATGTCAGTGGAATTAACATCCCATAAACGTACAAATAAATTATCACCATTGCTTAACTCATACACAAACCTAATGTATATTTAGTAATGTTTTTGCTTGAATAAAATGTAATGCTATAATCCCAACACATGGTGTAACATCTGTCTTATTATTATTTACACTTATTATTATACTTTATTATATTTTAATGTAATGAGGGAAATTGTGATGTTGAATTGTAAATAAAAACAGCAAATTTTATTTAAAAAAAGGATCAACAAACATAAATTTGTTTTCATTCGTTCGTTTATTTAAAAAAAAAAGATAATTCTCCATTGTAAAGACTCTTTAAAGATATTTATATTTTGCGATAACCTGATCACCCTTTCATTTAAAGCGACACCTCCATCTGAAAGCAGCTCTTTAACGACCAAACGAAGAGAATCATTTAATAAACTACATTTCTCAAGTCAACTTCAAAACAACCAAACTTCACAACAAACCCCACCCATGTCCACCCGCTCGCCCCCATTGGCCGGCGCGACAGAAAATCCCTTCCCTCTCCATCGCGCCGCTCCCATTGGTCCGCGGTGACGTCAATCACGCCGCTCGCTCCCGCCCACATAGCGGATCAAGTTTGAATGAACGGCAGCAGGCTGCTCCGGTGCTGCTCCTGGCATCAATAATACTCAAGATATCTGGAGATATCAGGGGCGCCTCCTGTGCACGCGCGGCGACATGGACATGAAGAGGAGGATTCATCTGGAGTTGCGGAACCGCACTCCGTCAGACGTGAGTTTCCTTCTCTTCTCTCCCCCCGCGGTCGGCGTCTCATCCTCGGCTAATGGAGAATCAATCCTCGTCGTGGGGGGATCAGAACCTCCCGGTGCTCCGTGGGGGTTTTTCGAGGAGGAGGAGGAGGGAGGTTAGAGGGGTGGGTGGGGGGGTGATCTTTCTCTCAGGTGATCCATCGACGTTATCCGGGGCTCGGATCTAACCCCCCAGGTTTGGCTCCAAAGTTTTGTAGCAAGTTAAGAGGTTTGATGGAGGGTCCACGGTGCGGTGGACGGGCTCCGGTCCAGCGGGTGCGTCACTCCAACTTTTATTTACCGCCGATCGCCAAGAGTTCGATCCCCAATATATCGATACACACACCGAGTAACTTTGAGCGAACACACCGCGGGGAGACACGTCGTGCTACCGAGGTGCTACCATACGTCCCGGCTCGCACACCTGGTCGTCACCTGAGATTATTCACCTGGACGTGTAATCCATGCGTTATAACGTCGCATAGCGGGCGGGAAATAAAGACCGGACACCGGAGCGTGGACCCGGAGCCTCGCTGCTGCGCACAGATGGCCCGACGGTCAGCGCTGTGTATGTAAACCCGCAACCTCCACCGGCGCCTCCTGCGACAAGGACACCTTTAAACAAAATAAACGACGACCATACGTTATATCACATTCGCACCGCCCCCCGCGATTCGTTGATGTTAAAATCGAGTTCTAAAAAAAAAATGCGAAAACGATCGAAACCGTCGTTGCTCTACTTTCTTCCGAATTAGGACACGCCGCCATTTTACCGACAAACAAAAGGCAACCCCAGCCCCGCGAGGCTCGTGTTTTTTATTCGAAACGCGCGGCGAGAATGTTCCTCCGTCATACCTTCGGAATATTCGGAGTATATTGACAGTCCCGATGGATGGGCGAGTGTTTAAAAAGCGGAGAAAACCGTCGGAAGGTTTGCCTGGCAACCGCCTAATCGGCTTTATGTGCCCCTCCTACTCACGGGCGAGCGTGGACGCGGACTCGGCTGCTGTGGCGGTGCTTCGGCTGCTGTGGCGGTGCTTCGGCTCGCACTTGTTTTGACAAGAGTGCAGCTGCGCAGAGAACACGAGCCTCATGCACGCTCTCGTGTTTCAAAGCAGCTCCATCATCATCATCATCATCCTCTTCTCTTTACTTCTTCTTAGCGTCTCTTATCACCCCTTATCTTGGCTGATGTGACGTCACAACTCCACACTCTTACCCCTTTTATTAGAGAGAACTACATTTTGTTCAATGTCTTCCAACATTAAAACTGACCAAAGACAAGCCATGAAAATACAAGCTTTGTTCTCTTCAAACAAAGGTTATTCAATCAATTAATAACGTCCTTGGATCATGTGACTCAAAGATAACATAGCTTGTTTTTTTTTTTACAGTACAATGTCATAGCTATTGATGTAATAACGTGGTTATGGTCAGGAAAATAAATTATAAGGGTAGTGAAAATATATTAATACATCAATATATTTTGTTTTTTTTACAATACTGTACTTCATATTAAACAGCACTGAGTGGGTTTACTCCGGGCACTCTGGTTTCCTCCCACAGTCCAAACATTTAGGGAAATTGTCCATAAGTATGAGTGTGTGTGTGAATGGTTGTCTGCGACAGACTGGCATCCTGTCCAGGGTGTCCCCCTGCCTCTCGCCCTAAGATACTGGGATACCAGTCTCCCCGCGACCCCTGTTAGGGATAAATCGGTAGACAATGAATAAATGAATGTATAGATTTCCTTTTGGTTCAAAAGGCCTCATGGTTCATATTTTTTTTTTAAAGTGTGTGTTTGTTATATAATTCGATATATACTCTTAACATGCAGATATGGTCTGCGTTTGTTCATTTTTGTGGTTAAACTTCTGCAAATATTAGCAGTTAAGTGTTGTTACTATTGGTCAGGCAATACTAAAATATATCTTTAAATTGTATTGTTCCCCTGTATCGTGATACATGTCACAAGATGCTTACCAAAAAATACCTCTATTATGATCAATTTTTTTTGTTATCGTTTTATTTGTCCAAACAAATGTAGCTTTAGTTGAACCAGACATTAAAATCAACTATAATTTAGCAAGGGGTGATGGTTTATTATGGGGAAGCAAAATAAAATAATTCAAATTTTTATTCACAATTAACTTAAATTAAAATTTACAGCATGTGTTCATTTTTGTGTTGCAATTAAACTTCAGGCCACTAGATGGGAGCAGTCATTACATCCTCTGCAGCTGAAGTAACAATGGAATCCCTTGAGATCCCAGCACGACTGAGGACGAGAGGACACACTAGACTCCAGCAGCTTCTAGAGCTGATGCCGGACATATTATGTTTTCAAAACTAATGAAAGTAGTTGCGTCTTGATCAAGAGTCATGTGTCTGTAAATTATGCAACAGGAGAGTCGAGTTCTCGGACTTAACAAATATATCCTTGTTTATACAGTATCGCAAAATAGGGTATTATTCCCTTGTATTGGGATACGTATCATATAGTCAGATACTTGTAAATACACACGACAAAAATTGAAACTATTATGAGCTGTTGTTATCGTTTTATTTGTCCAAACAAATGTAGCTTTATTTACACCATCGACTGTTCTGTTCTCTCAGGGTCAAGGTGAACTAGTGGCCTGGAAACAAATGTGTTTGTGGTATCCCTTGCGTGTCAAGGTGAACGACCTCCCTAGCTTCTATAAATACATATGCAGGGGTGGAGGTTGTTCACCTTGACCCAGAGACAACACAGTGGTTAAAATCAACAAGAATTTAAATAAAACAAGGGCAGTGTAAACATTCTTTCCATGACTGTTTTAATATGATGAATACATATGGTTGTCCAAATTAAAACCACATTTGTTACTGATCCCTGAAATACTGTTGAACTAACGCAATGATATTGAGTTAAATTCAGTCTGTTTTTAATTAAATAAATACAATTGGTGACATATTTTATCTCTCACTTCATTTATTTGTTAAATTTCCACTAGACTGCGTTTAAAGTTTATCCTATGGCAGAGGTCCTCATACTTCATTCACCTGCTGACCTGGTAAATGTCTGCATTATGGTAACGGTGGCAGATAAAAACATAAAAAATTAAAGAGCATGACAGGAAACAAAACAAAGGTTAAGGTGACACGAACATGACATAAAAAAAATGATCAGAGGACAAAGATAAACTCAGCACCGTGCTACATCAATAAAAAAATTAATTATATAATATTATGTTCCGTGAAATATAAAAGTATGAATAAGGGATGAAATATAAAGAACTGCTCAGTTCTTTGCTATTTTTAAATCTCAAAACATCCTGTTTGATCAGATGAAAATGTTTGATTATAGTTTATGAGTTGATCACAGATTATGATATTCATTTGATTACAGCTAAAAACGGTTGGATTACTGTTTATAAAGGGTTGATTTGGGCTGAATATTTTGTTATCACAGTTTGAAAACGGTTGAAAATTGTTGGATGACAAATTATAATTGTTTAATAAAAAGTTAAAATTGTTGAATTAGATTTGAAAATAGTTTGATCACACATTTAAATCGCTTGATTATAGTTGAAAATTCAGATTCGATTGTACTGAAAACAGGAATAGTTTATGCTCCGATAATGTAAACTGATGTAAATTAAAAAATGAATTAAAAAAAGTATAATAAAGTAAATAAATATACCACCAATTATCAGGGGCTAATGGTCTAATACACCCCAGAAAAGGGTCCATAAACAACATTAACCTGTCTGAGTCAATGTTGTTCATAAACCAGGATGTATTCTTTGAACCATCCAACAAACATCTGCGTCTTCAAACGTGCTGCATAATCCCAACTGTGTTTCTGTTGTCTCGTCTGCAGGTCAAAGACCTGGTTCTGGACAACTGTCGATCAAACGAGGGGAAGATCGAGGGCCTGACGGACGAGTTCAAGGAGCTGGAATTTCTTAGCACAATCAACGTGGGCCTGACGACAGTTGCTCACTTGCCCAAACTAAACAAACTCAAAAAAGTATGTGGTTTTGTTTTTCATTTGTATCTTGATGAAGTGGAGGGTTCAACGGGTTCTTCTTCTGGTCCACAGCTGGAACTCAGTGACAACAGGATTTCAGGAGGACTGGAAGTTTTGGCGGAGAAATGTCCGAACCTCACACACCTCAACCTCAGTGGCAACAAGATCAAAGACCTCAGCACAATAGAACCTTTGGTGAGCCAATCACAACAGCCGCTCACTTGAGCGAGTGCTAACAATAAAAAAAAAAAAAAAAACCTTTGTCTCGGCAGAAAGAATTGGCCACGCTGAAGAGTCTAGATCTGTTCAACTGTGAAGTCACGAACCTGAACGAGTACAGAGACAACGTCTTCAAGCTCCTACCGCAGCTCACGTATCTGGACGGCTACGACAAAGACGACAAGGAGGCGTCGGACTCTGACGCCGAGTTCTACGCGGGCCTGGACGACGACGAGGACGACGAAGACGGTCTGTTGACACACACACACATGGACACGAGTTGCACGAGTCTGCGTGACTCACTGTGATTTGTCTGCGGCAGACGTGGATGAGGAAGATTATGATGAAGACGCAGCACCGGGGGATGAAGAGGAAGGAGATGACGATGAAGAGGAGAACGAAGAAGAGGAAGAGGAGGACCTCAGTGGGGAGGTGAAGTTGCACCCCCTATTTGTTTAGCCTCATATGTAGTATGACTTTCATTATTTAGAGTAATAATGCTAATAGTTGCACGTCAAAAAAACTATTAATAATTATTTGAAATCATTTCTAGTCTTTATTTCTTTGTTATTTCTTTGACTGTCACCATGATCTAGCGAACCAAACTTTTCTTCATATGAATTGGCGTTTTTAGTTTTAGTGTAATTGATACTAGCTTTTCCTTGATAACTCGTTTAGCGTGGCGCGCGTATAAACCCAAAGATAAGCTCTGTGCCGCTATCAATAAATATTTCCATGCCAACTTTTTAAGGGCGTGCCTTTCATTTGGGCGCTTTGCTCTGCCTAAAGTTAAACTGTACAGGATAGTTTTATATTTTAACAGTTGGTCTGAAACACAAATGCAAAAGTGAAATGTTTAGCCGTCATCAAACAGTTTAAACCCTTCTAAAAACGGCATCATAAGTATCCAATGTTCATAAAGGACTGTAATTATGTTTCCCAAATTATATCAGAGTCAAACCAGGAAACTGAGCATGTAGAAATATTTCTGACGGCTAAAAATGAATTTCATACTTTATTTTTAGGTCAACTCTACAGTAGTTTCAAACCCTTTGAACATTATATTATTTTCCATTTTTTTCCTTCAATTAAAAGGAAAGAAAACGACACAAACAGAAATATATATATATATATATATATATATATATATATATATATTTCATTACAAATGTATTTAAATGAGTCCCAATCCCAACCTACTGTCTTAATATTACTTCATTAAATGATTACTTGGAAGCATTTTTGCTTTTTTTTACCCCATTTTTTAAAAATGTTCCCAACATTAAAAAAATGAATATAAATCTTAGTTTGGCCTCTCAAAATTGACCCAGAATATAATGTTTCCCTTCAAGTAATGTAACTGTGGCAGCAGAAAAAAACATAATTCTCAGTCTGTTCACTTGGATTTGCTTCTATGACATTATTGTCAATATCTTTCAATCTTTTTTTGGGTCTTTTTTACAAATACCTTTTTTTTTAATATGTTTTATCCCTGAAGTTCTCAAAACTCACGTGTGTTTTATCAATTGAAGGAGGAAGAGGAGGAAGACGTGAACGACAAAGACGCCGATGACGACGAGGACGAGCGTGAGTACCACTCTGAGGGCTTTTATATTTATAATGTTCCGTCTCTGATGTTTTTCGCTGTGTTTACAGAGGAAGAACGAGGCCAGAAGAGAAAACGGGACCTAGATGAAGATGAGGATGGAGAAGAAGCTGAAGATGATTGAGTCTTTATATTTAACCTACGACTGTTAAGTTTAGTTTAGTTTGTTTTGTTTTTTTTATTTGAAATTGTGAACCTTGTATTTCCCCTTCACTTTCCAAATAATCCAAAAGTTCCCGTCTTGATATTAATGTAGAGGTTTTTAATTATGGGCCAGTCAACGGGGGCGGGGTGGGGGAGAAACCTTTTGATGTTCTCTGTCTAAATCTGGTTCTCAACTCTGAAAATGTCCTCCCTGTCACTGGTGTGAAGATCAGACGATTTCTGTTGCCACTTTTAAAGATAAAGAAACCCCCAAAATTCAAGTGATGTGCTTGACATGAAGCAAGTACTTCACCTTGAACTTGTTTTTGTTGAAAACTTTTTAATTTAATGTTTGTAGTGATGCCGACTCTCCGCTGTCCTGGTGTGACACTCTTGTCCTCGAACACCGACCGGTCCTCGCAGGGGGATCTTTTTAAGTCCTAGCAAAATATTTAAAAAAAAAAGAAGAAAAGAAAGATGTCTGCCTTTGTCAGTGCAGCGCCTCCTCTTTAAACCCACAGCTTTGATAGTTCGGAAATTACGTGTTCTTGTAAATAATGACCAAATCTATTTTTTTGTATTCTCTTTGATGATGCAGACGGCTGGGCGGAAAAACTTCAATTGGAACGAGTACAAAAAAAAAAACTAGCTGGCAATTAAAACTTTGTATGCAGAGTCTAGATCTCTTCATCAGAACCCATACTTCGCTTTTTCTCATTTTTTTTTTTGTTCCGTGGCGCACCAGTGGCAACGTGTGTGGTGGTAGACTAGCAAAGAAGAAGGAGACCCAAACATGTGAAGGTGTGTGGTTACAAAGCTCTGGACGACTGTAGGTACTCAGACATTGTTTTCACTACTACGGTCAGATTGGCCTACCTCAGTGATTTATGAATCTGTTAAATCCACTCCTCACCCAAATTGTTTTTTCCCTTCATCCCTCTCACCTTAATAAATCTCTTTTATACATGTTGATGCCGTTTTTCATCTGTTCTAAAGTGTGAATCACTCAGGAGTTCCTCTGGGCTCTCAGCAAAAGTAGTATCTTCCGATATATATATACACCAATGTACAGTTTTGAAGTAAAGTAGGTCAAAAGAAAACTACGAGTATACTTCTTTAATTTAAGTAGAAACTAAGCATGCTCATGCTTAGGGTAGACGCCAGTTTAATTCAAATATTAGGCTTGATCTTCATTTGAGACGACATGTGACCTTTCACATTATTATTTGATATTTAATTTTAAACGGCCATGACCTGCTACGTTGTTTTGCCTGGATGACTCGCCCTGAGAGTCATGTGACCGCCACGCTACTTTACATCAGTGGGTCAGAAACTGTTTGATATGAAGTATTACCAGGAAGATAAACCAAGTAATGGTCACAACTGATTTTATATAGTTATGTAGACAAATGTATTTTATATAATACCCTACCAGTATTCTAACAATTACTAGAACCCTTGTGTTTGATCTGCATTTATAATAATAATAAAATATACACTATATATCATCATTTGAGTAGATCTGATGGGCTTCAGTCTGAAATATTTTAAAAAGTAGTCAGCTTTATTAAGTGTAAATGAAATGTCTCAGTTAACTCATCTTTCCCTCATATCTGATCTGAGCTTAGGTTCTTCTCATAAGGTCCAGGCGTCATAAGAAGATGCCAAAGCCGCCCCTTAAAGTGATAGTTCACCTAAAATCCAAACTTCACTCATTTTCTGCTCACCCTCATGTCGATAAGGGTTATTTTCAGAGTAATAAGAGTAAACTTTCTGGAGCTTGTAATCCATGCGCATGTGTTTTCTTTCTTTGGACTATTGTTTATTTTCATGTCTGAACAAGAAGGAGCTGTCTCGCCTGCAGTTGATACAAAACTATTTAAACAGCTAGAATTCTGAGCCGCTCTAGTAGAAGAACTCACATTTCCCCGATCCTTAAAACTCTTCACTGGCTTCCAGTTTCTTTCAGGATCAATTTAAAATTCTGGTTTTTACTTTCAGATCTATTCATGGTCAGGCTCCTCCTTACATCAGTGATCTGATCCAGCCTTACACCCCAGCTCAGGCTCTGAGGTCTTTGGATCAGAATCTACTGATGGTTCCTGAACAAGCTTCCGGACCAGAGGAGAGAAATCCTTCCAGGCTGTTGCTCCTAAGCTTTGGAATGATCTTCCTCTCCCTCTGTGTTTGATGATCTACTGACTCCTTCAAGAAACATCAAGACATTATTATTTGAGCAGGCTTTTCCCTGATTTTCTGGGACTCCTGTGTTTGTCTTATGTGGCTTTTAAAGTATATATTTTAACTGTATATTGTTTTTGATTGTTAAAGCGCTTTGTGACCCTGGTCTAGAAAGCTGCTTTACAAATAACATTTACTTACTTACTTAGCTTTTAGAGTTATAGGCAAAAATGTATGTTCATTTTAATGTAGCAACTGGAGATCAGTGGACGAACTTTATCCAAAAAGACACTTGCAGACATCCAAATACCTCCATACTGCTCGTCTGTAACGTCAATCTTGTATTGAAGCCTCAACGAGAAGAATTGTTCAAGAAAAAAGTAAACAAGTCTATATTTTACGCTTGTTTGTTTGCAGACGTTTAAGTTATTACAAGCGGTTAGAACCAGGATAACTCAGAAATTAATTCTGGAAGGGCTCTCTATATGAACCCGGAGGTATATGGATGTTTTCAGCTCCAATCGTTACATTTAAATGAACAAACATTTTTGTCTATAACTCTTAAAAAGGGGATTACTGAAAATAATACCACATTTTAATTTTGGATGAACTATCACTCTAATGTAGAGTACGTTACATGTCCCAACACCTGAATCAAGTTTTGGGGTCGGACCACCGAGGGACCGTGGATACCTTCGCAAACATTTGGCCGATGTGGGATGTGTGAAAACGAGGAGAGAACATGCCGACCGCAGACATTTTTGAAGTCATCACAAAACTGGGAAAAGAACCAAACGTTGGATTGTTCAGAAGAGTTTAATAATACTAGTGTGTTAATCGCTGTTTGGAATCAGCAGGAGCAAACGTATTTACAAACCTTACCTGAAGTTAAGAAGTTTCTAGCTTCACAATCACAACACATCTTTCTTCACTTCTGGCAGGATCATTCTGATCAAACGCCACAATCTGCACTTCCTCAGTCACGTCGTGTCACACCACATGGAACTGATTAAATTAAAATAAAAAATAAATAGAAGCACATTTACATAAACCTCCATTTCTCAAAATTAGCCCTGAAAGTCAACGCTAAATCCATAAGACTGGTCGACCGCTGCTGAGTCTTCTGTTAGAAAAAGATTAACTGATAAAAGTAAGTCTATTCGGACAAAAAAAAGATACACAATTATTGATAACCAATCAAAACACTGAGCAGCTGGTCAGAACCAGATTGTCTGGTTAGCCACTTGGAGAAGATGCAGCAGCTCCCTGCAAGGGGTTTAAGGCTTTAGGAAAGAAAAGGAGGCATCTCAAGTCCATCTGTTCCCCGGTGTTGCTCCTGTGTTGAGCAGAGGGTGGCGCTGTCGAGGATGGTGTGGTTAGTACCGGAGATCACAGCTGAGACCAGAGATAAAACATGAGAACATGCAATTCATTTGCATTCAGGACTGATCAATACTTTTTTTTTTTTTTAAACAATCACTTTGCTAGTGAGGATCTGTTGAATTCTGTTCTGGCTTCAGTGTTTCGAGGCTGGCAGGAGAGAAGCGAGTGAGATATACTGTATCAAAAGGATGGAGCTCGTTGGTGGGGTATGGGAGGTCCAAATGGCTCAGAGGTCCGGCTTGTTGGGGCTAACGTTCTTTAAGTTGTTGAGCTCCAGTTCCAGCTGACGTATCCGCACATCTTTGGTGGACAACTCGTCCTTCAGCCGCCGCAGCTCTTCCTGCTGCCGGAAGAACATCCGCAGGAGCTTTCGTGGAAGAAACACAGTTATGAAGACTTATGCAATGATCAGCCCGGGCGGGTTCTGACAGGAGCAATCCATGGAGCATCTAGATCGACAACCACGTAGCTATGGACAATATGCAGTCACCCTTAAATATGAAACCTCTCTCAAAACTGGATAAATGTTGGATAAATGCATCCTAATAAGTAGTCTTACAGCCAAGGATGTTGGACAAAGATCAGCGGAGGGAGGGGTCGGCAGATACAAGGGCAAATATCAAGGACGTAAAACCTCATGGCACCTAAAGAGTGGCCTTTCTAGTGTCTCTGGCGAACCCGAACCAAATCACTGCTGTACATGAATTAAATAGAAGACGGTGGTATTTTAATAATTAAATTAAGTTTCTATTTGCTTGTAGATGTTTAAAATATCATATTAAATGAAATTTCAATTCCAACTTCTCTTTATTAAACTGATTGTATTTATATTACTGTCTTAATGATGAAATACACCTACAAATATACTTACTAATCAATTAAAAAACATTTGTATCAGCCAGGAAGGGTATTTTATACCAAAAATGACATTTTTTTTCACAATACATTTCTTGCTTCTATTCTACATTGAGAGCTCTTGCAATATTTACCTGGAGTGTCTCCTGTCTGTGTAGCATGTCAGCCTTTTAGTTTCGGCTACAAATAAGCTTAAAAAATAGATTTTTTTCAATTTATTTTTCAGAATAAATTCTCTTTTCTGGGCATAATTACAAGAGGAACATTACAGACAGGCACCATAGAGGTATTTAGATGTTTTTAAGTGTGTATATTTTAATTAAAATGCTAAAAAAGGTATCAATTTATCAAACAGAATTAATTATTGTTATGCGGAGGTTTGCTCTCTTATAGTTCTTTTTGAGTCAAATCTTTGTGTTGGGATGCGATCAGAAAACTATTTTCTCTGCAACATTACCTCATTCTCGGTTCTTGGTGGGACATTTTCCAGGAGGTCGATCCCGTTCACCACCACCGTCTTCTTCTCCTTCACCGGGGCTTTGAACACCAGCTGGTTTGGCCGGTGGTAACCGTCTTTCAGGGACATCAGAACTGGATCTGCGGCACGAAAATAAGCGAGTGAAAAATCTGCAGTCACAGACAAAATTGATAGTGAGTGTTGCTGACCTCGATCGATGCCGCTGAGCCACTCGCTGGCTGAGAGGGCTGGTTCTGTTCCTGCCGTCATCGGGTAGATGTCCTCTTGGTATGTATCGGACTGTGAATTTACAGCTTTTTACAATGTTGCTATTCATTTATTAAACACGTTTTATAAGCTTGGAGAGATATTTAGCTTTTTGTAGTCGCAAATATAGTCTAGAAATTATGATTTTATAGTCAGATAATAAAGCATAATAATAAAAATAATCATTGTCTCTTTGGTTTGATCATCTCCCACCATTTATTCTACAAGTCCCATAATGCACACAGTTTGAAGCATTATAATAAGAGTCAGGGGAAATTTGTACTTGTAGTTTTTTATCCTATGTATATTTTATGTTTTATATGTTTGTATAATTACACAAAATTGGGTGAAACATAAGTCAAACAGTTGGATGGACTCACCCTTCGAGGCACGATCATGGAAACCGGCTCGATCAGACCCTTCAGGGTGACCAGCTTGTAGAAACGGAACACCTCACATGCGTTCACGTCCAGTCCATGCTTCGGCATCACTCCTGCGGACAGAGAATTATCTTGAGTTCAAATGAATATAAACTAAATACATATCGGCTTGATCCCCGAGAAATGCAAGCCATGAGGAGTGATCAAGTTCTTTTTAGTTTAAATAGTGATCTGATCTTAACATACACTGCTTTATCATATCTCATACAGAATCAAAACTGAAGTCCAAGAACCCTGAAATCCACTGTAAGGAAGTTTAAACGTTCATCTTTAAAGGATCCAAAGGCGACAGAACTGGACTGTGTAGAGGTTTTTAGGTGTAAGAGCTCACTATTGGCAGGGCAAACATTTGGAACCTTCAGGATGACCACAAATGAGAATCCACATGGATATAAGGACAAACTGTTTCCCCCCACTGTAGTCATATTATGATGTAGCCATTAGAACAGCAGTGTCACCCTCAAGGCCAAGGTTGGATGGATGGTCTGCTGAAGATCAAAACATTTTTTTATGACCTATAAAGATGCTAGTGTATAATATAACATAAGAAACAATGTCAATTGTTTGGTGAGTGTTTGTTAGAGGAGGACTAACACAGAGATCATTAAGACAGATTAGTGACAGTTTTGAAATATACATAATATTTAGCCAACATCTTAAAATATTTAACTATTTTTTGCCCTTCCTGGGATATGGCTTGAGCATTAGTAGTTTTAAAAGTACATTTAATAAGTGGAAAACACGTCAATGTCATGTTAATGTGAATGTACGGTAAAAAAAACCCATACCCTGTTTTAATACTAATCCTAGCCTTTAAATCAATAATCCATAACAAATAGTATAACACGTTTTTTTTTATGAATACATAAAATAATATTTGGTAATAACCCAGTCCTTTCTGAGGGGCAGGAGACCGGAACTCCGTCAGGTGTTGGATGAATGGCTTCTCTGTGGTGATCTCGAAATAACGTATGTTTCCATCGCCCTACAAAAAAAACACGAGTTAATGTAGAAAATAGTAAAGATCATTTTTGTATTAGTTTCATTCAAATGTTGTAAATGATCGTAATAAAAAAATATGAACTGAAACTTATGTAAAGTAAACAAATTCTGGAATAAAAATACAATAATTGTAATAAGAATGTTCAATGTTATAATGACTTTCAAAGCTGATTCTGATTGACACTATAATAATCAAAATAAATCATAATAAAAAAAATATATATAAATGTGAGAGTGGAATGCCAGAGGAATAGTGCCGACCTTGCCAGCGATGTACAACATGTGCGTATCAGCGTCATAGAAGGGGAAAAGAAGTCCTGAGAGCCCGTCGATATCTTCTTCCACCATCGGCATGGAGAGGTCCTCCTACATGACGTCAGGAACATGAATATTTTAAATATCTACTTGACTTTTATTAAACTGTGGTCAAATCTCAGCGAGGTCGACCTGATCCCACAGAGCAATCTGCCGAGTGTTCCAGCGAGACACCCCGGTGGTCAGCAGTCTCTTCATGTTGCCCAGGAAAACCACGCGGTTGACCCGATGGTTCTTACAGTTGGCTTGCTGGTGGAAGAGCATCATCACAGTCAGATAACAATACAGTGATATATCCCGGATCACAAATCACACTGAGAAGATTTCATCTCAGAGATGGAGCGCTCGAGGTCTCGTGGCGTCACCTCGGTTGAGTTGTGGCCTTACCTGAAGGACTCTCCCCGAGCGCGGCTCAATGACCCGCAGCATCTTGTCTTTACAGCTGGTGGCCACCAGGCTGCCGTCCGTGTTGAAGGACATGCTGAGGATGACGTCCGTGTGGCAGTCGATCATTTTTACTGGCTCTCCGATCTCGAGGTTCCAGATCAGCACCTGGCACACACGGTGGTGGATTTATGTGGGCAAGCTGAGCGGACAGCCATGTTTATGATGCACAGGGTCGCGAGTTAAATGCCCGGGGGAGTAAACGGTGCACTTTGGCATGCACAACACTAGTTGTGACATTTATCATTAACTTTAAAAATTGACTTAGATTAACATCTTTTGAAAGGAAACACGTTTTTACGTTTTAACAGAAGTTTATTCAAGTGTATTATGAGTACTTAATTTGTACTTAAATGTTTACTTCAAATATACTTGAAGTTTACTTTCAACATACTATACTTCAAAATGGTACACTGATTTATACTTTTAATTTAAAGTATTCTTTATGAGATCAACTGCAAAGGATCATGGGAAATACAAATTGAAATGTTGCAATTGACGGCCAAACACCGGCATATATAGGGGACATGTGATGGCGTAGTGGGAGGCTGAAGGTTGCCGGTTTGCATCCCGCATGTGTCTGTTAAATGTGTTGCAATTTCCTGTGAATTTATCTTACAATGTGAAAGGAAATAGTAAACTGTACCATAGCATAGCATAGCATACTTTTAGTACACTACAAGTACATATAGTACTAAACTTGTACTTATCTATACTTGATGGTAATATGGTAATTATATAGTGCTTTTCTATGCTAATTCAAAGCGCTTTACACTAAGTAACGCATTCACCCATTCACACGCTGATGGGAGTAGGCTGCGACGCGGCGCCGACCACTATGAGAAATCAGTGAAACAACGCCACAATCTTGTTTGGAACTGGGATTGAACCCACAACCTCTCAGACAACGAGCCGACCACTCTACCATCTGAGCTATGAAGTCCTTCGATAATATGAACTTTTTTGCTGAGGGCGGACACAACTTCGACTTGAACTTTCGTGTCACCTTGTAGTCGTAGCCGGCGCTGAAGAGGATTCCACTGCTGGTGGGGTGCCACTCGATGAGGCCCACCCGTCTGCTGTGGCCGTACAGCTCCAGGGCGGCCTCCGTCATGTTTCGCCTCAGCCCACCGTCGGGGATCTCCCACACTCTCACCTGGTGCACAAACATAGCATGAGGGTCACACGGAGCTGCGGACCTTCTTTATTTTAAGCTTCCTTGATGGAGTATAAACAAACACAGTATGACATGGTTAAGATCAAAAATAGCAACACTATCAATGCAGGAGGATTACACTGGATTACAGCTAAAGGCTGGAGGCTCAGAGTTGACCTCAGAGATTAACCTTAAACAAACCAGGACACTGGACTGAACTCACTATTGCTCTGCCATTACAGCATTAAGGAAGACTTTCACTGGATACATATAAAAAAGACACAAGTGACGTCTCAAAGATCTTTTCTTTCAGTATTTATTCTCATAAATATATCATAGATTATGTTATTATATTACTTTAAATTAAAGATGACTTTAAAAACATGCTTCACTTGCCGAGGTGTCTTCAGAGCAGGACGCGATGACGTTTTCAAAAAATGGATTCCACTTGATATCCAGAACATTTCCTTGGTGACCACACACTTTTGGGAAATGAGTGTCAAGCCGGCCAGCCTGAAACACAAGAAAGAGAAGATGTATTGATGTTCCATCAGATTTGTTGTGGTCTTTACCTCCCAGGACAATATTTCAGAAAGAAAATTTGAATTGTTTGCTGAAATATTGATCCTGATTTTACAAATCCTGTATTTTTGTGTTATTAGAATATATTGGATTTATTTTAAATAATTAACTTCAGCTGTGAAATGTTGTAATTAAATAAAAGCGAAATGCATTTTTAATCTTATATTCCATTATGCTTGATTTATTTTTAATGGAATCAAAGTGTGTACAAAATGGAACCGTGGGCGGTTTGTTGTTGTAGTAACTCAAAGTGTCCACTGAGAGTCAGTGTTTCAAAACAAAAGAAGATGGCGTCAGGAGTGAGACTGAGTCCACTGACCTCCTTTTAACTTCCTCTGCTGTCCGTCCACTAGCAGCAGGTCACGACTCACTGAAATCCTGTCAGTGGGTGTTTCACTGCTCACTCTGTGGTTCAGAATTTTAATTATGGTTTTTATTTCATCGTGAGCTACGTTAGAGAGGTGACCATAATAATATTATAATTGCTAATTACATTTTCACTAGGATTCATTTCGTACTATACATCTCATATGGTATTAACATTATTTATAATTTACTACATCTACGTCTGATACTTATACTGCTTTATTTTTGCATCTGGTCTAAACAAGATATAAAAATTGTGAAAATTAGATTATTATGCAGAATTTCCATTGTCCTGAAATACATAATGTCCTTAAATATCTGAGATTTATATACAATCTTACACTACATCATATTCACGTTTATGTTTTGCACACATCTTTTATCTACCATACATTATCAAACAAGGTTGTTTAGAAATTAAAAATGAGCAGAGCAAGAACAGTTTTCATTATTTATTCCCATGAACACAATATTTAAGTCCTACTGTTTATTTTTACATTGACTGTTTCAGTGTCATGAGATCATGGTGTGTCATGAGATCATTTGGATATTACTAATTGTAAATGTGTTCATTTATGGTGTTCAATCTATAAGAATATGTGTTATGCATGTCTTACTATAAAGTTGCTTTTTAAATGTTGCTTGTTTTAAAATATAAAGCCTTGCTTTTGTAGTCATTTTAGCAAGAGCACCAGTCCTTTTTCCCATGTTTGGAAAGTATCATATAGAATTAACACCTTCCATTCAAAATTATATTTTTATTTTACGTATTTATTTAAAAAAAACAATCGACATACCATGTAATGCTAACATGTACTTGCTCAAAGGTCTCTAGCCGGCAGGTTTCACCTCAAATATGATGCATTTGCTCTTTCTGGTAGTTAGAGCCAAACCTAACCTTACAACCTTGTAGTGGATGATAAAAACTGAAGGTGAAGGACATTTTATGGATGATATACTGACTATCTAGGTAATAACATTGTAAGCTGCTCTCGTTCTGTTGAATCATTGTATCTTTACACACTTTCAATATCCAAATCTTATATTCAAACCTACAACTTCTTATATCTAATTAAAGACATTTCATGAAAGAAAAAAGTTAAACGTTTTGCAGGTCATGTCTCAAAGGTTGTATGTATAAGGGGTGGTAATAAAATATACAATTAAATTTACTCTCATAATGAATGATAATGATGAAAATAATAATTGGTTAATTATTCTGCTTATTCCTGAAAGATCTAATATTATAGTACTAGCAGCAGTTCTTAAGATTTTTTACCCATGTTTTAACATGTTTGTTTTTGGAGGGGGTGTTGTTTAAGACGACAGTGACTGTGTGTTAATAAACTCTGATGAGATGAATATCTATCTGACTTATCATATTAATTCTTTATATTTACATTAGTGTGAACATGTAGAATTCAAACAATTGAGTCAGAACAAATAAAAATATTAGACAGAACTTCAGAGTTTTTATTAAAACAGCTTAAATGTGTCGTCACCACCCGAGTCTGTGCTTAATATTCCACGACCTCATTAATCATGATTAGAAAACTAGTTTTGAAGCGTAATTGGTTATTTCTGTGTCAGAGTCTTTACTTTAAGATTCTCATCTATGTAGGGTAAATGGCACAATGTCACCTTTTCTCATCATGTTCAACTCGGAGGTAAAAACAAAAGCTCAGATCCAATATTATATCACTCTAGTGTGGAAGCTGATTAGATGCCACGCCCATTTTTCTGTCAGCACAGAGAGTGCAGCAAAAGAAATGTTGGAATCACTCATTTGTCCAAACCCCCCCAAAACCATATTAAATATTATTTTGAGCCAATGGATAATCAAAAAAATAAATACATCCGCACTTTAAAACACATACATTCTTCTCTGAGGAAAACAAAACCATCTTTTCAGTCCATTTTATTGTTCGTTGAGACCATGACATTACTCTACTTCTGTATCATCTACAATTATTGACCTACTGGATAAAAACAGGATGTAAATGTTTAGCGATCCCAAGCTAGCTGGAGGGCACACATTGCAGACGCAAACAAAAATGTATTGATTCCCGATCCTACTGAAATCAGTTGTGTTTGAGCCTCTCAGAGGCCTGGACGGCTCTGCTCAGCCACTAGATACTTTTATATAGAAGCTAATATGTATATGCTCTTCAAGCTTCATTACTAATGTTGTTGTACTGTGATAAAGAGACTGTAAATAGGTTATAAATAATCTGCTGCATTTCCAGCTCGTGGGTCAATGTTCTGCAGTGTAGACTAAACGCTGACTCATGCTAAGGAGCAGATGTTCTGCTGCTGTGGTTCATCACAAATGAACAGCTTAAGGGGAGGATTAGCTCATTATTTTAATTGGAGTATTCATGCTGTTTCAAGCTAATAATGAAATAATACTGTGAATATCAGTTTATGTCCTCTGTCTATTTCATTGCATTTACAATCTTAAGTCCCTGCTATTGATCTTCAAATGTCATTTTAGAAGTATGTGTTTAATAGAAATGCACACAGCTTTAGCTGAAGCCAAATACATACTTGAAGAATTTCTGCATGGTGGGTAGGTGGGTGAATGGATGGATGGATGGAAGGATGGATTGATTGATTGATTGATGGATGGATGGATTGAGAAATGATATATGATAGATGATAGATGATAGATGTATAGATAGATGGATGGATGGATACATAGATAGATATCTGGATAGATGGATGAATGTTGGGTAGATAAATGGATAGATGGATGGATGGATGGATAGATGGATGGATAGATGATAGATGGATGGATGGATACATAGATAGATATCTGGATAGATGGATAGATAAATGGCTGGATAGATAGATGGCTGGATGGATGGATGGATGGATAAATGGATGGATGGATGGATGGATGGATGGATGGATGGATGGATGGATGGATGGATGGATGGATGGATGGATGGATGGATGGATGGATGGATGGATGGATGGATGGATGGATGGATGGATGGATGGATGGATGGATGGATGGATGGATGGATGGATGGATGGATGGATGGATGGATGGATGGATGGATGGATGGATGGATGGATGGATGGATGGATGGATGGATGGATGGATGGATGGATGGATGGATGGATGGATGGATGGATGGATGGATGGATGGATGGATGGATGGATGGATGGATGGATGGATGGATGGATGGATGGATGGATGGATATATGTATATCTGGGTGGATGGATGGATGGCTAGACATAAAATAAACAGTATAAATATAACAACTGCTGCCTGTGTTTTTAATATTAACTAAAAAACAGTCAATGTCATAAAATATTCATCATTGAAAACAATGATTTTCTTGATTCTTGGTGTTAAGTTAAGAAATATTCATCTAAAAAATGTCCATCCATTCGACCAATTCTCCTGTTGTTTCCCAGAACTCCAGAGTTCACAAGTCCATTGTAAATCATCTCTGAAAGTACTTAACTATCTAGTTAAATGCCACTTAAACCGCATTAACTCAACCGTGCTTCATAATAACAGACAGCAGCAGCACTCGAGGTGCCGAGGAGAGTCACCGGACACGTCTGTGTGCCAGGTGGTGTCAGCGGTGGTCCTTCCTCGTGCTTTTGTTGTCTGACTTCAGCCATCTGGCCGTCGCCTCGTCTCTCAGAGTCCACTGTCTGCCCTTCACTGCTGCCCATCAAACCTGCTTATCAGAGGCGGGGGGAGGTGCGGTCGCTATATTCAATCATGTGACCGGTTCGTCTCAGAGCATGGAAATGAATACTTTCTGTTACTTTATGTCTTGGTTTATATTGTCCATTATTGATTTTAATCATGTTTTCATCTGAAATCCCAGTTGTATTTATGTAAATATACATACATTTTCATTGAGCATCAAGAACATTTAGAGGTCATGACAGTAGCATTGAAGCCCACTCTTTGTAAACAGCAATTTCCAGCAGCTACATTGTGAAGTTACATAAGAAGACGAATGTCAATTCTCAACTCATTAACTGTGCGGAGGCCTTGAAGAACTTAAGTGGATACATTGATGACAAGTAAATTGAGCGAGCGCTAGTCTGTGAGGCACATGGAGAGTCATTTACACAGCTAGAAGTGTATTGTTCTAAGCTTCATTCTGAATATTAAGCTGAAGAATGAAGGCATATCGTTCGCTATGACTCGCCATTGAGAGTCTCTTCACATACGTACGGATATAAAGTGAGGAACAAGCAGTGCAAGAAAACCTCACCTGGGAAACAGGGATGACGATGAAGGAGCCTCCGCCGGCGCTCTCTGTGACGACGGCCACGAACTTGGAGTTGACGGCACAGAAGTGGTTGTCGTGGACATTTTTGGTGATGGGGATTCCATCGTAGGAATGCTCCCTGTTGGCCACTTTTCCGTACACGTTTCGAAACTTGGAGCTTCGGTAGGTCGGACGCCATGACATCTGAGGAGAGGGAAGATCAAACGATTAGTGACAGCTCCGCTTATCTGGAATTTTTAATAAACAAAACCATTTGTTAATGAAAGACAGAAGTATGTTTATACATTATCTTTACTGTATTTGAGTGCAACAAGGAGGTGATATTATGTCTGCCTTTATCTGTCTGTCTGTTAGGAAGAAACTTCTCCACGTAGTATTTGAAAAATTACAGGAAATGATAATGTAACAAATAATTAAAATATTTGTGGTGTCATGGATTTGATCTTTAAGATTTGATCTTGTTTTTGAAGTGTTTCACTTTTATGACTTCTTACTTATACTATCCTTGTGACCTGCTACTTTCAGACTAGCAAAAAAATCGCACAATACGACTGAAGGAGATAGAAGAGAGAGATTTTACAATGCAACTCTAGCGGTGAAGGTTTGAATCCTATCTTTTTTTGAGTCAATAGAAATATTAAATCATGGTTGTTTTATTGATTTGTAACCTATGTTTTTTATAAAGTAATGTTAAATGAGCTGCTTGGCTAAGCTCAGCACTGTCCCAGTGATTGTCCACTTGCTTCTTTTTATTAAAGTTGTGTTATAAAATGGTTAATTTTGATAAAAACGATAACAATAAAATGCTGTCTGTCGCTCAGAGTGAATATAACCACTGCTGTTCTTATTACTGCTAATACATCTGACAGCAGAACCGCCATCACTGACAGGATGGAGATTTCAGACATCAAACAAGCAACTGTCGAGTATTGTTCTTCAGGGATGGGGAGAGAAGAGGGTGTGTGTGTGTGTGTGTGTGTGTGTGTGTGTGTGTGTGTGTGTGTGTGTGTGTGTGTGTGTTTAAAAAGCAGGAACATCCTCCCATCCATGCAGCTCCCATCAGTCTCTCATTTTCCTCTGAGCTGTGTTCATCGACTAAACATGTATTTCTTTGGCTGCAATTAAGTTTCATTGGCATAAACGTTGTTGTTTAGTTTTATATCAATACATAAATTATTTTTTCAAACACTGACAATCAAACTAATTTGTAGTTGAAAATGAAACCATAGGAGCCTGAAGTGTTTAGTAATGATATACTTTAAGATATGAAAAACCAACACAAGGTTTGCTTTGCAATTACCTGCTCTCCTTCGCAAATTATACATATTGTTTTCAAGCACAAACATTTGAGATGTGTCTGACAATCCATCCATTTGTCAATGTCTGGGCAGTAAACATATATAGTACAAAGTTGTATGTTATTGTATCCCTCGTTCTCCTGATATTTGACAACAAGTGGATCATTCTGTACGTCACCGAATCTCACAAGTATTTTGCCTCATTCTCCTTCCAGCTTTCCCCATAAAGCTCTTGATTATTTTTTCAGTTATTAGTATTTTATTACTTATGTCTGTCTATTATTTTCTGTCATAGCTTATTTTTTGCAACTGTTATTTTGAACTTTTGAAATTAAGCAAACTGTGAATTTGTATTATTCTTGATTATTTGAATCCAGGGACTCGGGTTATTGCTGTAAAACATGAAGCGAGCAACAGTGGACCGCTATATTCTTCATAGTGTTGGTTAAAAAGAGCTGAGCCCCAGCATACATCTGGTCATGGCCTGATGATAAAAAAAAAAAAGAATCATATGGAGACCAGGGACACAACAAGTTTTAACCAGCTGAACTTCCTCTCAGAAACCAACACAGCTCTGTTATCCAGGAGAGACTTGGATTCAAACAATCTTTTCTCCATTAAAGGACGACAGATGTGGTGGATTGGCCATCATGAGCATCGCTCTGGAACCCAGTCAACCAAAAAGGCATGTTGAAAATTCTAATGGGCAAATCTATTGATATTTTAAACTATATTTAATATCCTATAAATTGTTATAGACTTTCTTAGAGTCCAAGATGAAGGGAGATTCCTTAAAGAACAGATGTAGTGCAAAGGTAGGAAGTGGCCGCGGGGACGGTCGAGGGTGGACACTGCAGTTTGACAAGGATGCTCATTCATTGGTCACAGAGAGGATGTCTGTCTATCGCTGTGCTTGTGTTCATCTGCTGCGAGCCTTCATGAGAACAGACACAAGTTCTATCAGCTCGGATCACAAGACTGTTGCGCTGAGAGCATGACTGCCTTTAGGCTTACAGAGTATGAATCAATTTACACTAAAGATAATAATCTAGAAATATGTTGTTGAGAAAAATATTCCAAATATTTTTATCTTCAAAAATTAAACATCAGGTCCTCTTACCTTCCCGGTGTCCTTCCTGCACCACTACAGTCTTAATCCTGCTGTAAACATCCACCCTCTCTCCTCCAGCCAGTATCCCTTCACTTCCTTATTTCCCCGTCTGTACAGCCTGTTACTTATCTACCTCCTCTGGTGTCGTCCCGTCCCCCCACCCCTTTAGACCAGCTCTTCCCACCCTTTCCTCCTTCGCTGCTGATAATGAGAGCTAAGAGGATGTTTCTCCTCCTTCTCGCTCTCACGTCCTTCCACACTTCCCGGTCTCTGTCTGTCTAAAAGATGGACATCACTTTGTTTTTTTAATCTCATTGACTCCTGGCATCAGAAGCAGGTTTTGATTCCACTTGTACAACACGCCTCAAGAAAAGCAAGAAAAATCGTGACCAGAGTTTCTACCTATTCAAGCCGAGAAAAAAAGTTATTCTCTTCTTGGTAATCCGGTGAATGTCTTTAGCTTCTTGGACGTCCAGTTTTTACATCTGTCAGGTTTTCCTAGAAATTCGATGGTTCAATCAGACTGTTGTAACGCTTGGCTCTTTTTAACAGATTCCTACATTCCTCAAAACACTGGAGTCAGTTGAGATGTTTCAACAAATTTGAAAGGTGAGGTTTTAAACTGAATGTTGCAAGGGACACAATGTCTGATAGCCAAATTTAAAAAAAGGATTTAAGGCTCCTCCTTTAACAGGTAATCTAAACAGATTCTGAAAATTTCACTCCAAATGATACAAGCTAATTTCAGTATAAGCATCATATGGTTAGTTTCATTGTAGACATTTGTAAGTAAGAAAGTAAGTCAGTAATTCTTATTTGTATAGCGCTTTTCTAGACCAGGGTCACAAAGCGCTTAAACAATCAAAACAATATTCAATAAAGTATATATTTCAAAGATTAAGATAAAACTGAGAACACAACAGGAGTTCCAGAAAATCAAGGAAAAGCCTGAACAAATAGAAACGTCTTAAGATGTTTCCTAAAGGAGTCAGTAGATCCATCAAGCGCAAAGAGAGATCGTTCCAAAGCTTAGGAGCAACAGCCTGAAAAGATTTCTCTCCTCTGGTTCTAAACCGTGTGCGAGGAACCATAAGTAGATTCTGATCCACAGACCTCGGAGCCCGAGCTGGGGTGTAAGGCTGGATCAGATCAGTGATGTAAGGAGGAGCCTGACCATTGTATTGTATTGTATTGTATTTGTATTGACAATTGTAATTGTTAATTGGTGCAGCATAACATTATAACATTTCTAAGTCATCATGACTATGTTTTAAAGTTATTACTTTATAAAGTTCTCCCCCTGGAGGTGGAGACTTCCAGGATTAATGACTTGAGGTGACAAACCTACAGTAGATGTTTAACCTATCACAGCAAAGTTGGCGTGGTTATGGTAAACACAATTTCATCTCCAAAAATGACTTTTTCAGTGGGCAGGGCTTAAGCACATATTCTAATGTAAATATTTCAATTTAAAGAGAGTTTCGTACAAACAGACACATGGTGAGTACATTAGAGGTCCAACATCTATTTAAGACAAGTTATATTATTTAGAAGTAGACATTTGTTTTAGTTGACAGAGACGTGAATGTATTAAATAGAAATATTAAGAAACTATTGTTTTCCAAAGACAAACAGGTACTGCATCTATTACATTCCTAAACAGATTCTGGTGAAAGTGTATTTGTATTGAATGTGTCTGCACCCCTGCAGCTGTCTGTGTTAGCCTTGACCTCTCTCTCTCTCTCTGTTTGTCTCCACTTCAGCCCACATGTGTGGATCATGTCCTGAGGTCTTATCCCTCCAGAGATCATAGATGCGTTTCAATTATTTTACCATCTTGCTTCCAGATACTGATGTTCTGTTCTCAATCAATATCTGTCTTTCCACGGCTCCATCGTTTCCTGAAGCTACAACTCATTTTATCCCATCAACGACATGAACAGACAACAGAATACTCAGAAGCCTCTCTCAATTAAATACAGTTTTACTTTCTCACTTAAAGCCATTAATACTTCTCATTATAAACTGAAAACGTGAGAAAAAGGAACCAAGACCTTCTCAAGGATCATGTGCAGAGAAGACATTCTATTGGTCTTCAAAAGAAATCCACGGGGCGACCGAGGCCTGTGCTCTGCCTGCCATCGTCATACTTGGATGTAGATTTATTTGGTAGACTTCCTATCTCCGCATGCAGCAAATCTTCACAAAACAAGAGATTTCCTGTGACTCTTTGGCAGCAAATCTTTTCATAGCGTGACACGGACTTCATATTGACCCACACAGGAAATGTCACGGCTTGGGGAAAGATGTTGGAATGTTTTCTGAAAAGCTTCACAAAAAGCCTCAAGCAAAAAACAAAAGGTTATTTATACGTGTATGATTCTTGGGGAATTTTAATCAGTGACCATTCAGACACGACCAAGAGAATACGTATCATCATTCAAAAGCTAAGTTTTTATAACTAGGAAAGCAATATAAAAAATACATGTTTCTGTGTGTAAGGAGCACATTTCACATGACTTTTTAACAAAACAATGCATTGATTCTTGTATATTGTGTGTTATCTTAATAGATCCCTTTCTGTTTTGTTCCCTGTTTTTTTCCGCCTTGTCAGCAGGAGGCAGGTGAGCATGGCTGAGATGATATGGGGCGCTCTCTCCCCCTTCTTTAGCTCCAATTTAGGAAGAAATTCCCTGTTGATCGCATCTTCTGACTGGGTTGGGCTCTTACTCAGATTGCACCTTGTACTAGACATTTCGGATATTCCTGATCCTGATATATCAGTGTTTTCTGCTGTAGTACGTGTTTTCTCTCGGTCAAATTTTCAGTCCCTCAAACCTGTTTTCAGCTTCTTGTTTTGCCCTAGTTGGAGCCTGTTTTAGATTTAACCTTTTGTAGATATTATTAGTTAAACTCAGTGACTTTGATATTCTTTCGTGTGTTTCATTGTTTCCGCTATTAGGTCCTCTGACGATCAATAAAACAACTTTCACGACCCAAGTATTGTAGCGATCTAAGGCTAAAACTTTATTTCCAGGCCATGTCTAAAGTCTACTGGGATGCAGTGTTGTAACCAACATTGAAACCTGTTGTTTTGATTAACAATGACAACAGTTAAGTCACCAATTTCACCAGATAATTGATTTATATTTAACTTTATGCTGTATTTCTTCGTCTCGTGTTTTTTTAAATGTTCTTACCAGAAGAGTTGTACATGTAAGGGACAGCGCTTAGTAGCATACAAGTGAAGGACAAATTCATTATAATTTTTTTTTTAATGTAGACGGAACTACACGACCAGAATGTAACCATTTGTTCCAATTGGATGAGATAAATGAATCCCTTTTAAATGATTTTGCTAACAGACCTACAGACAGAAAAACCATCTTAGCACAGGTAATGATGTTGACTTTTGTCAGACTCTCACGTCAGAGGTAGGAAATAGAAATATTGTTAAGTGATTGGACATTACTATTAGTTGCTGTATAATACTCTGTATAATACTCAACCTTGGTTCAAATAAGGCAGACTCTGTAGACTCTACCTGAACTGTCTAAAGGTGGATGCACTCTACGGTTTGACCCTCTTGAGGTGTTTCAAACACTTTCATACCTTTAAATCCTGTCCATTTAGAAGAATCGTTTCACTCCCCCGCTCTACAGCTCCACGTCAAATGTTTTAATATTTCACATTTGTGGTTGGTGAAGCAGCATCACAGGGAGAAGGTTCAAGGTTGCAGGTTTGAATATTGCTTGAAGCAAACCTCTGTCTTTCCTGTGTGGAGTGTATGATTCACCATGTGCCTTCATTTGCATGAGCCTAGTACCCCAGGTAACTGGGAAAGGATTAAAACAGCAAATCATAGTTGACCTTCACCTGACATTAAACCCATTTTTTCTACACGTCTTTGTACAAAATTCGTTTTTTTTCGAATGTGTCAGTTCATGTGTACCGTAATGTTGAATGAAATCTGTTAAAATATGAAGTAAATCAATGGAATTTCCGTCTCTAAGAATTATACTAGAGGAAGTCAGACCTGTGTAGACTTTTGCATTTGCTCATCCTTCAGATAATGACTCAGCAATAATGACAGAGGATGCTCAGCTAATAGCTTCTCTTGAAAGCTTTATACCAGCTCCATTTCACATTGCTGATGGAGCCAAATATCTACAACCGTAGAACACACAAGGACACTTGAGAGCTGAGTGTGGGATTCAGAGGAACACACAGCACTGTAATATGAAAAGGAAATGGGGTCTGGGTTTCTCATAATTATTCTGAAAATAATCCAGAGGCACATTTCCTCTCATTCACTCGTGGGTCAATAATCATAGGACCAGACTGACGAGAGTTTTAAATTAATCATCTCCCCCATGCAGCTCCTCTGCTTCCCCAAGGACTTTCTGCTTTTTGGAGCATAATAATGTTCGCTTAGGCTCTCGCCCCAATGACAGATGGGGGGTTTGCGAGCTCAAGGTGAGTCCCAGAGGAGACAAAAAAAGGGGCGGACGATAACACATCCATTATGAATCAAAGGAGAGAAGGTGCGAGGAAGAAGAAATAGATGGGGATAATGACTTCAAAAGAAATATAGGTCAGTGGTGAATAAAGGTAAAATGTAGATCAACTGGAACACATCAAGTTCCTCTAAGATATTGTTAGTACTGGTTTCCTTCTGAAGACGTATCTAACTGTGTGAGCAGACATTTGTCATCCAGTCACAGCTACTCTCTCTGTCCTTCTCCTCTCCTTGTCCTCACACTGTTTTCGCTCCCACGTCTTTCTTCCTGCCAAATTGGATGAGAAAAGAAAAAAAAACGGCAGACGGCGAACGTCGCCAATCCGAGTGCGGACCATCTGCCGAACTGAAGACGTCGCAGATTCTGACTGTCCACTTGGAAACGAAGATCGCAGACGAGACACGTAGTAACTTTCTCTTCATGTGGATTCTTAGATTCAAATTTTCACTTTAGCGTTCTCAGGCCTATAAGATGTCTTTATTTTCCTACCATGCTATCACCATCCAAAATACAAAGGGTTAATTAAGTACTCTAAACTGGGGACCTGTCAGGGTATCCTCCCCCTCTCGCCCTGGGCAGCTGGGATGGACTCCATCCCTCCATGATGCACACAGAAAAGACAGTGTCAACAGAGTGTAAGCTAATTAAAGCTCATTTGAAATGGCAGCATATGTGGGTGAAGGTTAATGAGAAACGGGATTGACCTATTTAGGAATTGACATTGTTGATGGGATCAGTCAAGCACACGTCGACATCTCTTTATCATCTTCTTGTTTGTTTATTAGCGTTCTGGATTCAAAGTCTGTGTTCGGCTGATTGCAGTACGACTACTTTACGATAAACCCTGCACACAGGAAGTTGCTCGCAAAGTGTACATGATCTACTGTATGTATTTCCAGTCACTCATGCACACTTTTCCAGTCCATTATATGGATTTGTTTTTAATGCTAGCTTGTCAGTCTCACATTTGGAATAGAGCCTGCCGTAGTGTCCCAGTTAAAAGTCAGCAACAGTCAACTCATTCCCCTATAAAATCATGTTGTGATGCCATGATCCAATTACAAATACTTCTTAGTTTGTTTTATCTTTAACCCTCAGTGCCTTTGACTTGTGTTGCAGTAGTAAGCGAATAAGTTATGTCGCTAACTCAGTTAGTTCTGGCTATTACCGTATTTTCCGGACTATAAGTCACAGTTTTTTTTCATAGTTTGGCCGGGGGTGTGCGACTTATACTCTGTACCATTTCACATGTTATTTTCACACTAACTGCAAGAGGGCGCTCTAGCCCTGTGTTGATAATTTCGACGTAGAAGAGGAAGCGCCGCATCTTCTACCTCCGGAGTTAGCGGAGTTGTTTAAAAGTGACACCGATGATGAAGATTTCATTGGATTTTAGTTATTTGGAGTTACACGGATGGTTTGGTAAACTTCTTAGCATGTAATTTATGCTATAGTTATCTGAATAACTCTTAATATGTCATGTTAACATACCAGGCATGTTCTCAGTTGTGTCGTGTAACGTAAGCATACCGTACAATTATTCAGCCTGTTGTTGCCTCTATTCTATTTTTATTTTAAATTGCCTTTCAAGATGACATGTCTGTTCTTGGTGTTGGATTTTATCAAATAAATTTCCCCCAAAAATGCGACTTATACTCCAGTGCTACTTATATATGTTTTTTACTTCTTTATTATGCATTTTATGGCTGGTGCGACTTTTACTTCGGAGCAACTTATAGTCCGGAAAATACGGTACTACTACAATAAAAAGAAAATAATAACTTTCTTTAAAAATGTAAAATGTATTGGTATATAAACTGGACAGTAATAACAAGTGGTAATCCCAATCCCAATGTATAATAAAAATCAAACAAATCCATATTTTTTAAATCTGTTGTAACCTTGAATGAAGTGAATAGCTGTGGGGATGAACAGAAAAAGCCTGAAGAAGACGAGAGTCATATCTATATTTACGCAGCTGAGTGCCCAAAGGCATCGAGCTGAATGTGACCCAAATGAACTTCAATGTGAACATCTCACTGAGTATGTGTGTGTCTGAGAGTGTGTGTAGGTGGAATCATCTACATGAATGGCCCCCACAGCGCTCACATGATCACACAGACCTCTGATAAAAAACATGTCTCACTTTAATACTGTGAGATTACAATGCTTACAAGCAGTTATTTTGGCCTAAAAGCTGTAATACCTGCATGTTGTTTCAAAACACCATTAGATTAGAATCCATCTAACGCCATGAGCATTTGATAGTATGGCTGAGGCGACGAGGGGGACCAAAGGACAACTTCCAGTTTTAAAAAGCCCATGCAGATGTACAAGAAGCTGCAGTTCATTGAGTGTCCACTTGAAGGATACGATCAAGTAGACATCCAGCCCAAAACGCATTGTTTTACACCATTAAAAAAACATATTTAGAGCGTATTGGCGAGTGGTTTTATCAGCCATTATTCATCCCGGAAGCCTCCTCTTGACTGGAGTCTATCTATACCAGGAGTCTTTTTTTTTTTCTTTCTATTAATTATATGTAGAGCAGTTCTTTGAGTATTTGAACAAGATTTGTTTATCATGTTGTAATTCTTATGAATAGTATTATTATTGTTTTTTAAACTAACCTTCCTTCACCAGTAACACTGAGCCAGAGAAAAAGACAACAACAGGGTACAATAGTATTGTGTCCACCACCATTGTCCACCATCAGGTTTTCATCACTAAGCAGGTTTAATCTTAGTTATTGTTGTCTTTGTGGTTCATTACATATTTGACCTGATAGAACCAGAGGAGCACAGCCTCCATTTGTTGGTGTTTAAGTAAGAAATCTTTGTATTATGTTAAACAGTCTTTTAGAATAAACTATTTCCCAGATTAAATGCTGCGTTTACCACCAAGTATTGTTCATAAAAATCATTATAAACTTTACATCCGCTGCTTTTTAAAACGCCCCTGTCACTCAAATAAATCTTGAGTGGCACCTTTTGCCAAATAATGCAAACAAGTTTTTGTCTATACCTTGAAGAAAGTCAGTGTTTAGTACTTGCCTACTTATAATTTTTGTATTCATAGCAATACGTTTAACATTCCAAGACCTGGAATTATTCTATTATTCAAGGTTTTAAAGCTAGATTATCCAGATAGAATGAGTCCCCCCAGTTTTGATAGGAAAATTATACCCTGAGAACCAGTAACACAATTCTAGTTAAATCCTAGGAGATAGAGTAGTAGAGAGTAGAGATAGAGAGTAGATCATATTAAACTCTAATTTCTGAATTGAACTGAATCTATAGTTTAATGTCTTGAAGGCAAAATCATCTCCTAATTAATGAAGACTTGCTCAACTAAAGAGCTGGGAATATAAATCCAGTAGACACTTTAAGGATCATTACATTGGCATGACACAGTTAAACAGAGAGTCCAGCACCATTACAAATCTGATCCTCAGTGCTATAACAAGTGGTACTTCACCACTGGGTTAACAAACAGGAAGCACATCCCAGGTCTTGATTGCGAAGGCTTTGAACTTTCACCACAAACAGTCCACCAAATCTCCGCTCCAGGGTAGAGCAGTCTCTGGTCAGTGGAATTTCGTGTCGGTTATTTCTCCGCAGGATGTTCAGAATCCATCCCTCTCTCTATTTTTACACTCCATAATGGAAATATAATGCTCACCCACCGCTTTCTTTCCCTCCCACTTTTACTTTGGAAAATAATCACCTCTGTTGTGTGGCTGCATACGCAGAGCAATTTATAGGCCGACAGCAGGAATGTGTCCAGCCTGGAAATCTGTTTGAGTCTTTTCATACTCATTGGGGAAGTACAGTTCTACACATTGAGCCGCGAGACACTCTGTGACAGGCAGTGAGCTCATCACATCTCAATGTCTTCCTGTGTTGAATGCGTTTATTGTCCCTCCAAAAACCTTCGACTTTTCTTTTCACGCTAGTTTCTCACACTTGGTCGGCCCTTTCAAACTATGGCTCGAACGCTGTGTGCGCTATTTGTTCCCTTCATTAAGAGTGGATTTAAAGAATTAAAGAAAAAAAAAAAGATTAATGCGCCGCTTAGTATTCTTAATCTGTAACACTGCTGGCTTTTCTTTTCTGGTGCCAGCAATTGCGATTTGGACCGGCTAGCTTGATCACTTAGCTTCTGGTTTAACATGTCTGTGTGAGATCAACACTAAGCTCGACAGATGATCAGCTCTTTACACTGAGGTCAGTATTAAAGCAGTTTCATGATTTTGGGGAGTTTACAGGACAATATTCATGTTTGCAAAATCTTTAAAAATAGATTTATAACCTGTATTAAACGTAAAAATACATTTTCTAAATATGAAAAATTCTCTTTTATTTTATAAAAAGCTGTGAGTTCTGCCGGGTTGACAGTCGAAGGCAAACGCTGCACAATAAACACGGAAAATGACTCTCAGACGTCTTTCCAACCACAGCAGAGTCTGTTCCACTGCAGCACGGGCCTCCTTCATAATTGGGGTGTTTGCTGATACGTAATTGCAAACACACTTAACACAGCTGGAACGCTACTTTGGATTATATAGAATCCACGTCTGTAGGTCGCATATGCAGCTCCGAGGGACGCACGTGTGGTTGGCGGGCATGAGTTGCTGAGCGACAGAACGAGGGCACGTCTGGAGACTGAGGGCATGTTGGGTGTTTCTCACTGCTGCGGCTCATTTACACATGGTGCTTAAAATGTGGGGTTCTAGTAAACAAAAAAGTGGGTGTCAGAAAAGTACACTAAAAATAAACGTAATTATCTTTCATTTAGGGACATTTCATGCACACTTAAATATGTTTCTTAACATAGAGTTAAGAAAAGGTTTCCATGAATCATGGCCCTCAGTTTTAATACTCAACTGCTTTGTACTTTCAAGTATTTCAATTAAAGGAACGAGTGAATTTGTTTGCATTAAGAACATATAAGCTTCATAAAGATCTGTTTTTGGATCAATTAAGAGTGTTGGCAAATAATATGCAGTGGTTTTAATATTTCATTGTTTAAAATATTTACATTCACAGTAAGCAAGATTGTTGTTTTTAATATAAAGAAAACAATATTAACACCAAATTTTAAATAACAGCCTTTGTTTGATTAAAGGTTAAGTACATAAAACGTAATTAGAGTCATATGCTCCTTGTTGATACTTGGATAAATGAAAATGGACGATATGTTAACTACTAATTTACTTCATAATCACATGTGTACTAACTATAATGTGAGAGTATTCTACCTTAGACTCAGGAGTTGAGACTAAAAAACATCCAAAACATGGATAACTAAAAGTTAATAAGGAGGTTATTAGTGTCATAATGGTTACTATATGTTTCAAAATCCAATGTATTACTAGATAGATTAAAAATGACTCTTGCTTGCTTCGACAAAACGATAATAAAACGCCAAAGCATGAACTTGGCTCAGTGATAACTGCCTCTTTAAAAGTATGAAAAACGGCATCTTTTCATTAGTAATTGTCACAATACAATGAACAAGATAGTTGGATTAAAAACAACGTGATTCATGTTGGATAAAAGCAGCACTTTGTAACATTTTGTCATTACTCATTATTTCCTGTAATTATGGTTTGATTTAACACAGTCTTGACTCATGAAGTAGAACTCTAGCTATTATTTGAACAATGTTCTTCACTATGTAACTTTGTCAGGACGACCCGCCCAGAGAGTCTGTGAGTACCATGTGATCACCATCTGTTTTTATATGAAGTACTTCAGGAACGTACCGGGAAGATAAAAACCAGAAACCGGTGTGTAAGATAGTTGTCAAGATGAAGAGGTCAAAGCAGGTCATCCCTCCACTCAACACATCCTCACACCATTACTGACGTCTCTTTCTCTTGCATCCCAACACAAACCAGTGGAGCATTAAACCGATTTCCAAGTAAATGAAGCCAATTGAAAGAAATGTTTCGTGTGGCATTCTGCACCAGCAGCTTTCTGTCCTTCCACATGCAGCACCATTTCTTCTCCTAAACGACTAGAAATTGGCAAGACTTTAGATAAAATGAATAAATGGGCATTGAGTGCTTTTAGACTCAAAGTTTCAAAGTTCTTTTCTGTCCAGAAAAGTGCTTTCCACAGTCATTAATCTTCTCCTGTGAGACTTGATCTAAAATAGAAACTTCCCCAGGCAGCGAACACTTCTGACTGTTACAGAAATACTTTGATGGAGGCGAGCGTACGAGCGTTTTACACTTTAGTGAGCTTTTACTTTCCACTATTCTTACAGGAGAGCGGCTGCTGGCTCTCGCTTATTTCCGATGGAGGGTATTTCGTAGGTCGCTTTCCGATACTCTGAATACTTTCCCTAAAGGTATCAACCCGCCTACTGGAAATATCTACGCCAGCTCCGACAGAAACGGAATTCTGCTTGTTTTTCGAGAGACAATCTCATCTAGTGATCTGATGTCGAAGCTGTGTTGGCAGTTTTCGGGCTAGATGCTGCTCTGAGTCTTTCAGGAATCCTGGCATCAGCAGCCGAAGAGGACACCTTACTTTCTAAAACATGTTACAAGAAATTAAATTGAGAAAATATCACATCTGCATTGATTTGTTAAATAAATAACGATAATTTCTTCATCATTATGAGCTTCTGATGCATTTATTATTGCATTTTTCAAGTCAATACTCCAGTAAAGTACAGGGGATAACAATCTTCTCACAACTGTAATTGGAGCTGGAAGGGAATTAAACGACCCAAATCAAGATATTAGATTCTGAACATAGAAGCCATAGGAATCATATTCGAGGTGAATGTATCACATGACGTTTGTCCTCATTCAGTTCAACAACAGTGATGGTTTTGTTTTTGCTATATAATCCTGTTCAGGGTTACACACTCCGATACATTATAGCTTATCAAAAAGATACAGTCTATATTTGAGTTAAAATATATTTATCAGCTTAAGAAATTGAACTATATCCTATTCAAGATTAGTTGACAATATTCATGTATTGGATTTAGAATCCTTGTAAACTCAACAGCTATATACTTACTTTTTACACACGTTTTTTATCATGATTTTACACTTATTTAACATGTTAACATGGTCATTTTATATCAGTGTTTTCTCTTTAACACAAACGCAAATATGTGAAATGAAGTTAGAATCAAACATCTGTTAAAAAAAATGTTTAACTTTACAGAAACTTTGTCGAGTTTGTGACAAATGTAGGACCAAAGGATTAAATCCTTCAGTGACCTATATTGATCTACTTATGTCGTCTGTGTTTTTAGAGGGACTTACTGCAAAAAGTTGTAATCCTGATTAAGAATTGGTCATAAGTGCTCAGTTGTGAGTGGAGACGTGTTGGACTGTGTTCAAGACTCATCCTTGTTTTCTCACATCACTCGATCGTGTGTGAGTCGCAAAACACTACCAACAGGAAACACGTCCTCGGCCCTTTTTCCACATTTCTTGCCACATTACTCCATCGATATCTTTGGGGAAAAAAAAGCACCACATTCTGAAAAGGTGGGAGGGAAGCAAACCCTTGAGTTTCCTCCAAGAGTTCAGTGAAACAAAAAAGCAACGTGTGAACAAATACTATTTAATTTAAATGTATTTATTTATATGAAATTGTGAAATTGATGATTTACAAGTATATTTACAGTGTTTTGAGTTGAACATTATCTCATCAATAATAAAGAAAAGTATTCCATTTGTAGGTTCCATTTGTTAATAAATTAAAATATGGTGGAGCAACAGAACTTTATGATTTCAGTGAAGACAGTTTTGGGGAAAATGACAGATGTGCATTATATATTTAATTGCTAATGAATTTGGCAGTTTGAGTTTTCAAACTTAGAAAGTAAAATCAATATTAAATATGTAACTTGATTTAATTTAATCAAGCTAACAATCTAAACCTAAAATACACATTATTAATTGTGTTAACTTCACTTAAGCGCTCAAAAAGATGTGGATAGAAGAAATTAACCCAATTTGAAGTATAAAAATCTTACTCTGATACTGCCACAGTTAAGTTAAGTTAAGGTTCATCAAATGAAATGATGAAATACTGATTTATTACATAACTTTTTGTTCTATTGTAATCACTGCATCACGGTGGTGTGTTGCTGTTTTAAAATAAAACACGTTGATTCATTACAAGACAAGTGAACAAGGGCAAATGTTTAATTTATGATACGTTGTAATTGAGTCGCTCTAAATGTCACAGATCTTGGCCTCGGCCTTGGAGACAGTGTCTCCACATTGTTGTCAGGCTGTATTTATGTGCCGAGGGGGCCGAGGGGGCCGAGGGGTTGTTTAGCCCCGTCAGCAGCGAAGCTCTCGCCTCGCATCGCTCCCAAGGTGACTTGTGTGCTGTTGGCAGGCAGAGCCGGCGAACACTGATACTTCCTCTCTTCATCCTGCATCTGTTTGATACCAGCGAGCCACAAACACTCTCCATATATAGGTTCAGGACGAGATCATCGTATCATTATTAACAGGATTAAACATGTAGAATAAAAATGATTTACAGTTCAAGATGAAAATCAATTCGATCCTTTGGCGTCGTCTGATTATTACACATGACCTTTCCCTCCAGCACTGCTCGCAGAGGTCGACCCACGCAGCATCACACGCCTCCCACTCACTATCTCCCTCTCCTGCACACAGACAGGAAACCACTCTTTCAGAGGCCGACTGTATTCTTCTGCATTGATTGATATGACTTTTTTGTTGCAAACGGGTCATTGTCCTGCATCTCAACAGCATCTATTTCAGTCCCGGGGGTTAAATCTCCAGCAGGGAGAAGGTGTTCTAATTTCCCCGCTCTCTCTCTCTTTTACACTTCCTCTCCAGCTCCGTTAATTGACTAAGAGGATTCATTTAGCTGCCGAGGCCTGGAGCGCCATCATCGCACCAACACTGACCCTGTCGGCTCGACACGCCTACTGTGAGCATTCATACACACACACCTGTTCACTGCACCTGCACACACACACCTCACTGTAGAGAAGCACTGACAAGAGGCATAACTCTGCCAAGGAACTCAAATTAGTTTATTTCGTCCATGCAGGTCAATACATTGTCAAATAAAGTAACATATCAGTGATATGAATGAGCTCTATGGTGGCTGTAGTTTTCTAGAACTCGCTTACACAACACACAGCAAGAGCGAAGAAGAAAGCAGTGTTTTTTTTACGGATACAGAAGGTTATATAGAAACCAAACACGATATAAATGTCTTGATTCTGGGTCAACATTTTGACCAAGATTTAAATATTTGTATCGGTTTTTAGGTTACTTTGCTGAACGACAGACATACAAATATATAAGAATTGTGTGCGTTTTGTCATTTGGACACAAATGTGCTCTGTACCTAATAACTAGAAAATTGGGTAAACTTTGTTTTTTCTATGTATATAATAGATAAAAATCTGTCATTGTCCTGACATTGATTAGTTATTACAATACAACAAATCTGAGCTGATATTCTCACATCATGCAGGTGAAGACCTTATTATTCTACTGTGTACACATTTCATTTTCTATAGTGATTGTTATATCGCACACAAGATACAAAACCAGATCACATCCAACATCAACAAACTTCCTGCCGCCATATTGGATACTTACCAACACCTGCAAGAGCTGTTTAAAACATTTATTTATGGTTTGTGTTTCCTTTTTGGTCATTAGTTAATATCGACAGCAGAATAATGTTTCATTATCAGAATTATATTTCTAATGCTTAAAAAAGTTTGAAAAATGATGGAAAAGCAACAAACTAAGACCAAAACATGATAAATCATAGATACACTTATTGAAGTGTAAATCAAACGTATTGTATTGTGCATTATTGATCGTTTAATTATTTGCCGCACAATCAATCAAATTGAATATTTAAAACATACTATCATTTAATTTGTGTTGAGACTTTATGTGAAAAGGAGGACTGTTGTGAATGACTTCATAACTGTATCAATGACAAAGCAAATGTATGGAAACAAAGACATGTTATGGGACAGAATCCAATGAAAAGCTGAAGAATGCATCCTCTATACAAGAGTGAGAAGAGTTTCATTTCAATGCAGTTGTTATTAGAGTGAGTAACAAAGCTGAGGAGCACTTACTAAACTCATCTTTTACACTCTTTCAAAGGACCATAAGCCATTACAAATGTGGTGCATGTGTAAAAGTTAAGCCTCAGCCTTACCTTTGTGACAGTCATGCAGATGAGCGGGTGAAGGATCAGGCGGTACTTCCTTCAGGCTGGGAGCGACGCTGCAGGAGTGATGAGAAGATGTGAGGTGAGCGAGAGACGGAGGAGAGGACGGACAGGTTAGTGCGTCTGCTTCAGTCAAGTCCAGAGAGGCTGCTGCAGCAGTTGACTAATGGTTACTACGAGTGATCGGGACACACCCCTCCCTCCCTGCTGCCTCCTCACACACACACCCCAAACACACACACACACACACAGGCTATATAGGACCAATGCACGGAAAAACTCCCGCTGTCCTCCTCTGGCCTCCCCTCTCTCACACTCCACGACTAATAGAGATTATTGATGAGCAGTGAGGCGGAGCTGCTGGAGGAGGAGAGCAGCAGTGCAGCTGAGGAGAGACTGCAGAGGCTCAGGGAGGGAGGGGACCTCATGGCGCAGTCTGCAGATCCGGAGCTCGCAGCACGTCCTCATCCTCCGTCTCACTTTGTTTCGTGACAGCAAAGGGCGTGATCGTGTCATATTTGACTCCATGCACATCTTTGTAGAAGCTCAAATGCCTGTGGTACCGCAGACTGTGGGCCTCAGGGGCCACTTCAGAGTCACACTTGACCCAATTTAATGTGAAACTATAAAACTGATCAGAATCAGATTTAAGCCCCTCGACCTCATTACAACCATCGGATCATTATAGATAACATGATCGATCATATATTAGCTGAAGTAACTATGTTGTGTACAGTTTTTAATTATACACATTAAAAAAATGAATATCATATTCAAAATGAGTGAAATTGTGAATTAAAGTCCAAGCAAAAATGATGTGGAACGTATTGAAATGGATTTAAAAACTATTTAATACGATTTTAAATAGGTATTAATTACTTTAAATCCTTGTTGTTGCTGATCTAGAAGAAACATAATGAATAAATAAATGTAGAGAACTACAAGTATCAGGAGTTCCCTCAGCATAATCCATTAAATATACATTATTACTAAAATTAAATTACTTTTTAATGAACATAAACCCTTAATCTTAAATGCTTAGTAATACCATTACATATCATTTATTTGTATCATAAATAAATAATATTAGCTCATTAGTTTCGGTTCTCATATTCGAGTCAGTGTTCGCCTTTATTAGGATCTTTGCGCAGCAATGTGCACTCAGCCTCACAAAGTAGCTTCTTTGTAATTGATTTATTTAAAAAAAAAGATTTCAATATCGTGCCAAGATTCCAACTAGTCTCCATGGTTGGACTTACAATGGCTCCCCCCCACCCCCCAAGTTGTTGCAGCAGACAATAAAGTCTATGTGTTTGGAAGAGAGTTAACATGTGTGTGTGTGTTTGCATGCAGATGTTTATGTCTACACAGTTAAAACATATTTTTATTAGACTATAGTGAAGATTTTATATCAACAATCTTCTCTTCATCTTTGATGTTCACGTGTGGAGTCAATCCATTCCTGTGGTAAACCATAGAATCCCATCAGTGTACAGGTCAGGCTTCAAAACCTTCAAAATTACCTTCATGATGGTTTCAGAAACTAATATTATGAATATGTTTTGTTTTTTTAAACTACAGTTTGTAAACAGCCTTGTGATTGTAATTCAGGTTATAGACAAATGTATCTATTAAAGGCGTTATAACACATCTGTGTCCGAATCATAATATAAAATCAAGTAGAACTTAATTCTACATTATATATATTTTTAAATCAGTGCTGAAACACAAGTTCACAGAAACAAGAGGAACTTAAATAGTAATCTGCTGCTCTCTAGTGGTAAAAATATATAATGACGAACGAGTTAGTTAAAATAGAGAGTGCATTTTAGAAGTCTTTTTTATCTTCTACCTCTGGTCTCATTTAATTCCCCTTCCCTCCTAGCACCATCATATATTTATTTTGTAAAGAAATAGGATTGGACTTTTTTTAAGCAACACACCTTCAGCTCGTGAATTTATGAGTTATTCTGGCTCCACCCAGTGGTGAGAGCTAGTAAATGCAGGAGGCTTCTCATTCGCTTCAGCAGCTCCATCCAGTGTTCACCAGGGAAATCAAACTCAATGTAAATTGTATTATTTTTCTCCATCTGACTGATGAGAGGAGACATCGACACCTGCTGGGACATGTTGTTACTACACATCATGGATAACCCCCGCTTTATCTTTATCGTAACCCAGGTTCTACGAATGCAAATCCCTCTAACTGATCTTTTGCTTTTGGTTAATCCTCAAGGTCGTAACCTTATTTGTAAACACCAACATCCAGGAATCAAATCCAATCATCATCTCTTCAGTGGAAACCGACTCCATCACCTCCTTTTACAGTTATTTTTCAATCCCTGAGACACTTTTGTCAAAACTAAACATGTTTAAAACTCTTAACACACCGTGCACGACAGAAACTTATGTGGGACAAACTATCCATAGCCTGAGGTCCTGAGAGGAATGAGGATTGGATTAAGCAACTGTACAAAGTAGAACATGTCGAGCAAATCCATTATAAATACGTTGAGCTAAGATGGACCAAGTCCACATAAATTGTTTTACGTGGATGAAGCAGGATTCAACCAAACAAAAACAGGAATATGAAGAAATGTCCTTTTCATTGGGCCGTACAACACATAGAGGCTCATTTATGTTTATGTCTGTTAAGTTTTTGCATCCATAGTCCATTTTCTTGCCAGAGAAGGCAGAATATGTGTCTGGATGCAGACGACAGGATCTAAATATTGCAGTATTCATATTTGTTTTTGCTCTATCTCTTATAATAATCTGTTTTCTACACCTGGAATCCTGAGATTTCTAATTTAGCTGTTTACATAATCATACTTTTTGTATGTTCATAAAGCAAAAAATCATGTTGCATTCCCGATTCTGTCATATGCAACAATTTAAATACAGAGTTCAAAATGAAGTGCAAACAAAATCCTACATAAAATACAGATTAAACTGACAAAAATCTTTCTAACTTAAAATAAAATATTAGATGTATTTGATGTTATGTCCTTTTTGTTAGTGTTCGTCGTTATGTTTGTGTGTGTAACCAATGTGACACAGTGGTCTAGTGTTTTGTTGAATGAGCTGCATGATGGAAACTAACAGACTATGTTAAGAGTTTTAAACATGTTGCGTCGGTTTCGACCAATCATGTGTGGTCATGTGAGTGACAGAGCTACTAGATCACGACTAAAAGAAACAAGAAACCGAAATCACAACCTTAGTCGTAAAAAAGAAGAAAAATCTGACACAGCTAAGTTAGTTTTCAACCCAGAATCCATAAAGAAATTCCTAAACTGAACCAACCTGGCAACATCTGCTAAGGTTGCCAGATATGCTGTTGAAAATAGTCGTAGGTCTTCCAGGTGACCTCCAGTGGACGCAGGTGTGTGGGGAAGACAAACAGCTGAGAGGCAGAAAGGAGGATAAGTGTTTGGTGTGACTCAGGTGAGTGTGTTGATCCAGTGCTGATCCTTCATCTCTGCTCCTCTGGAACCATCGATGAGCAACTGGGGAAGCTGGATGAGAAGGTGAGCTTCGGGTGAGCTGTGGTCTCGGCTGCTCTCATCTCTGCTGACCGGCACCTGGCTGCAGAACAACAGGGAGAAGATAACAGCTGAGGTGGACCAGACTCTGGGACAAGTTCTGGCTGTGATAAGCAAGCTGTGAATGATGATCCTCAGACTAGAGTGACGTCTTGCTGAGCTTCTTCTCTGGGAGCAGGATCACTCCTCAGGCTTACGTGGAGCAAATGGTAAGGAAGGTCTCGCACACGTGTCACTCTTAGCCATTACTCACTCTGTTGCTGGTGTGTCTGCAGCTCTCAGCCTTTCAAGGTTTCAAGACGACTCTGTACAAGTTGAAGATCATGAAGGTCAAGCTGCAGAGGTGAGAGGAGGAGATTCTTCTCTGGACAACGATCAACTCTGTTTCAGCGTGAGGCAGGAAGTGAAGGAGATCTCACTCATTCCTAGAAAATAGGCAGAGTGGAAGTGACGGACCACTGAGGGGTTTCTTGACTTCTTGACCCACATCTGGCAGACGCACACACACACAAAACTTTTCTCACATTTACGCACACCCACAGCAACGTTAACACACACAGAGAGACACACACACACTGTCCACTGGATATAATCCATTTAAAAACTACAACAACATTTTTTTAATGTCATACACTGATCCTCTGCTTTCCTTACCCTGGTATTCTGAATTTTTAACAAAATCATCCAAAAATTAAACTTTACTTTTGTATCAACATCTTCACAGTAACAGTTTAGTTTCTCTTGTTTTTACCAAATTCTGTTGACGACACTGTTGATCCTTCCTAAAGTAAGAGTTTGTAATTTATACAACCAAAACATAAGAAATTGAAGCTACAAAGTTGATTGTAGGTTTCTAAATTTAAATTGCATCATTTCAAATATGACAATATGAGTATAGTACTAGGATAAAACATGATCTGAAACATTACTTCAGATGAAAACAAGTAACATGTTGGAAATTCAAAGCTCCTGCATCAACACATACAATTACATTTACACAAGTGCAAACACAATTAAAGGTTAAATGAAAAGAAGAATTTAGCTATTTTAGCCTTTTTCCCCTCATTCAATCGTAACCCACTAACACCAGAGGGGGCGCTGTCTTCGTACTACAAGTCGCAGTATGCTACGTTAAAAGCAACTGTATAAATTATTGTTATCAAATATACAAGAGAAATTCAATAGCATTTTTTTAATCAATAAACCTACTTTCTTACTGGACTTCACTCTTCCCTAGTTCGCCTCCATGATTAGATCCTCAAGTCCACACGGTTTCCTCACACAAATGTTTGCTCGAGTGGAACTTTTAATGCAGAGAGGCTCAAGTTTCGGCCCCTGCTCTTCCCGGCACAATTTTTCCAGCCTGCCACGGTCTGCACACAAAGCACTTCCTCTTTCCTAAATAAAGCAAAATGAAGATAATGATGCTCGGAGGGGAGGAGGAATAAATGAGAGCAGAGGTCCACAGTTGATAATGGTTGACAGAAAGTGAACATCGTAGCCTCAAACTAGTGCTGCATGTCTGTCAGTTTAGTGGACGTTTATGTGAGGAAACTCCAGGATCTGTTTCTGTTTGGTTGATTGTGGTGAAATGCTCAGAGCACTTAATGCAAAACAGTTGATCATTGTTGTATTTTGTTGTTTTCAGGGTTTTAAATAAAGGAGCATTCATTTTTTTTAACGTCCTTTTTTAATCTGTCGGTACAGGAAGTGAAAAAAAAAAGAATTGTAACTCATTTCTTTGGAAAAATTTAAATAGAAATATTTTTTGGCCTTAATTTGTTTTAAGAAGATTTTATTTTAGTAGCTTCCCAGTGTTATTAAAGCTATTTTAAATTTGCGTAATTTTTTAACTGAACTCTATTATTCAGGTTTTTTTAACCTAAGCATAATCATGACCTTAGCCCCAACCCAAACTCTAAACCATAACAATTGTATTTTTTATTACTTTCACCTTTCTCATTAACTTTAACTGTTCATCTTTACATTTTTTACATTACATTTTTATAAGTTTTTCAAACCATATTATAATCTTATACTCAAACCTAAACCCTAACCCTAACCCTAACCCTAGGCCTCAATCTAACCCTAAAACTTACCTGAAAATAATACAATAAATGAGAAAAAACCTAAACAAACTTAAAAAGATGTTTAAAAAAAACAACTTATATTTTTAGGGTCAGGGTTAAGGGATTAGATTGAGAAAATTAATTTAAAACTTAAATAAAGTAAACATGATTAAAGTAAAATGAATGAAACACATTCTCAAACCTTGTGTTATCTCAGGGTCAAGGTGACCTAAAGGCCAGAACACAATTGTTTTATCCCTTGTGTTGCTTTTGGTTCAAGGTGAACAACCTCCCTGGCTTCCAGAAATATATATGCAGTGGTGGAGGTTTGTTCATCTTGACACACAACACAAAGGATAAAACAGTTACATTTGTTTTCGGGCTTTCGTGTCATTTTGACCCTCAGATAACACATGGGTTAAAATGTATAGAATGTTGTTTTTTTAATGTTAAAAAAAGATATATAGTTAATATTTTTTACAGTTAGGGATAGGGTTTCTGTTACTGTTAAGGCCAGAGGTATGAGTCAATGGTGGATGCATAGGTGAGGTTCTTCAAACTGAGCAGCAGATTTTCAACCATTACTCAGCAACACTCATCTCCAGAGGAGTGTGCCGGCGAAGAGTCAGAAATGTGGCCAACATGAGTTTAGAAGAGTAGATTCAGAGGAGAAGTAAATCAATGTCAGGATATAAAAACATGTATGTTATTCCCATATGGAGCATAATTCAGAACACTTGTGATCAGCGACCAACAGCTAAAAGGCTCCATCGGTGTAAAAGTTCTGTGAATGGACACTTTTATTCTCTTCAGCGAAAGGCCTCCCTCAGGTCTCTTCTTCTCATAACCTTATTTTTCCACTGTTTTTTAATTCACCCAAGTCTCCTATTTGGCTTATATTCCTTTCCTGGAACTCAACATTTTCTCTATTTTTTCACCTGCGGGTCATTGAGACAGATTTATAGAGTCTGTCACTGGAAAATATCCTCCGGTCGGCTCAAACATCACCAAAACGAAGGAAGAAACGCTGATGTTGAGATACTTTTTTCGGGTGTTTCAAGGTGGAATAGATGGGATACATTATCGCATTGAGCTGTTTATAATGAAGACACAAAAACAGAATCAAAACCACAATCACTTTCTATTTTCTAGTTTGCATTCAAGTGTATCCATTTCTCTGCAGCTCTTTGATACACTTTCACCACACACACAGTCTGGAAAACAACACACTGACGCAGTGACAGCAGAACAAAGACGCCACATGTGGTAGCAGTTAAGACGACCTTTGCAATCAAATAGATCCTAAAAGATGGAAACATACATAGGAAATGCAGCACACAATGTCTCGTCATATGACAAGAGACCGGTGGAAACTCGCGTAACTGTATACCCGCTCAGTAAATAAGGTAGGAGTCACGAATTAAAAGCAATTCCACGTCTGTTTTTAGCTCATTTTTGTAGCCACAGAATGTATTTTTGTCTGTCTTTTCTGGCCAGCTAGTTGTGCCTGCTATTCCTAACGATAATATGGAGAACACGTTTAAGGGCTTATTAATCCACAGGTGGTGGGATTCGGGTACAATTGCCAAGAACAATGATGGGCTCAGTGTATGTCTTGAGGACACCATTATAATAAGCCTTTTCTCTGCCTTTGAATTGAGGCCATTTTTCTTATTGAGTCTGTACTGCTGCATTTAATGTTAATGTATTTATATCCAAAAATGAAAACATATTTAAGTTAAAATGATGGCATAACAGAACATTGGTGTTAAACAATTTCAAGCAGAGATCATGGACCTTCACCAAGCAGCTCATTTCTGAGCTGAAATTTGGACGTACAAAGAAATTATTTGGACAATAATGGTGCGCTCCACCAAGTGAGCTCGCAAAGCACGAATTTCATAACATTATGTATCTTAACTACAAGGGTCGCTCTTCAAAAAGCGACCCGAGATAGACTGAATATGACGAATAACGACACTAACCAAGAATATCATTTTAACGTGAATCAATGCAAATATTGTTTATCAGTGTGACTAATTGTACAAACATACAATTGTTTTAAACTAAAAAAAAGGATAAATAATAAATCATTATTATTATTAAATAAAATACAAAAAGATAAAGAAATGTTTAAAATGGGTAGGATGGTGGCGCCCTAGTGCCACCACTGCAACAGATTTATTACCAAACACTTTCTGTTAAGTTTTCACTTTTATTTTTGTTTTATTACGTTCTCCTACTTCCTGTTCTCACCTTTCCCATTCCCCACGTACAGCACATGGCTGGACCTCATCAGTCATCAGTATACCTACTTCAACCAGTCCAGACCTGTGTGCCAGATCAAAGATTTTCCTGCGTTGGTTTGTAGTTGTTTCTTTTGGTTCCTTCTGTGGATTATTCTTGTTCGATTTTTTTTTCTTTGCCCTTGTGCTTTAGTTTGTTACTCATTAGCGTATGTATTGACCCCTCTGTTTTCTTTCCTGTTTTATTCCCCAGTTTGGTGGACGCTTTAGTTTTTGGACATTTAGAGGTATTGGACTCTAGTTTTCTTTGTGTTATATGTGTAAGTAAGTAAGTAATATTTGTAGAGCGCTTTTCTAGACCAGGGTCACAAAGCGCTTAAACAATCAATACCCAATAAAATAGATGCTTAAAAGGTCAAGTCAACACCGAGACCAATACAGGAGTCTTGTATTGTTTTATATCGGGACTCTTTCAGATACGTAAACACTTCATTTAGTTAAATAAGAATGAGAATGAGAATGCAGAGAATGCAGTTTTTATTGGTTGCACAACTAAAGGATTCTAAGTCATAAGGATGAATCATGCAGAGCAGAGGTTCAAACTGGTCCAGAAAAGGTGACTGGTTGGAACAAAAACCCTTTTCTGGAGCAGTTTGACACCCCTGATGTAGAGCAAATAAACTCATGAGATCCAAAAACAACAGATCTCTCCATTTGTGAGTAGAACCCACAGTTTATTTATTGCACTGGTTATTCACCAACAATAATAATATCATAGTTTAATAATGGCGCTGTCATGAACAGAGTGATAGCTTTGGACATCATGATCAAATAACACATAAAATATTCTGTATTTGATAACACTAAAACACGTTTTCACTCATGTGACCACATTTATATTATTGTGTAATATCTTGAGAGCATGTAAATACAAACATTCCGGATAAGCCTTTGTTTGAAAGTGGAACTAACTCTACTTCAGCTCAGTGAATGATTCTGGGCTGTAACATGAAAACAGACACTTCAAAGATAGACATGTGTGGTCCTCTTATCTCAGGGACTACCGATGACACGAAGGCGGGACTACAGTCCGGCGATAAGTCTGTTGGCTTCGCTCCATTTGTTCAGCTCTGGTCTCTGCTTACTCAGCTTGTTGGCCCGGTCTGAAGTCTTCTGCCCCGGACTCAAGCCCAACGGGTCAGGGTTTATCATACCAAGGATGGAATGCTATTGAACCTTCTCGACGAGAGTCGCGAACAACTTCCTGTCAGCTGAAGGCAGTCACAACAAATCTGACTATTGTGGAAACTCGTACCGTGTGAATCATGGCACATCAATATCGGCTTCTAACGCTCTTGAGTGATTACATTCCGACTTTGATGCATCTGGTAATCAAAGCTGGAACACATTGGAAAGTCTCATTAGCGGCAGGCGGCTTAAATCACATACACATGGAAGGAGTGACTCAGTCTTCGCCGGTTCTCTTGAAGATGTTATTGGATTTATGTGACACTTTTGATCAGTGACCTTGTGAAATAATTGGAGATTAATGTGTAGTCGGAGGCTTAATAATAGTAAACAATATTAGGCTGTGCCAGGTAAAAGGTAGGAAATAACATTTTCACAGAAGACACATTTTATAAAGAGACCCTCTGAGGGGCCATCAAGGGAAAAGCCTAAATATAATCAGGAAAATAAATAAATAAGTGACATAAAATAAAATAAAAATAAGGTATTATAGTCCAATTGTAATCTGTATAACTTTTTAAAATCTAATAGGAAAACACTTTACTTTTGTATTCACTCTTTTCAGGGGCAATACATCAAAAGTCTTAAAACCTATAACCCAATAGTCACATTAACAGAACTCATAATAAACAACACACACACACAAAAAAATACAATTGTTTCTTCTCGACCTTTAACCCCATGACGGCCACAAAAATACATTCTTAGACCATTCACTTTGACCATGTCTGTGCTATTAAGTACTATGACTTTTATCATGAAATAATTTCCTCTAAAATCGATAACAATAGGTTAAATTTTCTTCTCAAAAATTGTAGAAATTCTCTTTAATTATATATAATATTATAATATACATTTTTCAAGTGCAGCCTGATTAAGTTGGATCAAACACATTCCTTCAATTCAGAGTTTTTCGTCAAGAAGATTTGCAGTTGGAAGTGGAGCAAAAGGAATAAGGAACTTAAATATTTAGTAACAAATGCAAGTTATTTTACAGAAGGAATTGTTGTTGATTACATTTGTTTTGTTTTAACAATTGTTTTTGAATCTAAGATATTGATAGCCATTCATCTACAGTGAAATACAATGAAATATATAAAAACTTTTGAATGAATTTAATACAAGACTCATGGATCACATTACCTTCAGCATGCTAAATGTTTTCCCCATGTAAATTAAATATTACATAAAAGGTAAATGAATCTGCAGAAAGAAAAATAAATCCACAGAAGCACTGGGAGAAGCGAAACCGACATCATTTATTCTCAGACGTATTCATACCTTTCAGAGTAAATCCTAATTATAACGTAGGTGACTTTGGTTTTCCGCAGGCCGGTGTAGCCAAGCCTCAACTCAGCGGGAGGTTGTCTTAACTAGACGCACATTACCAGTTCACATAACATTGAACACCTCTGCGTCTTTGTGCTGCCTGTCACTTCATCTGTTGCTCTAGGTTGAAATGTTTGCCGCAGATGTTGGAAAGAACAAGGTTAAATTATAACAAAAATACAAATTTTAATCAGAATAAACACATTTTCTGCACCAGCACTGTATCGTCAGGCGAACTCGTACTGAATGTTGCAGCGTTGAAGAAACGGGAGCAAGGATGAGATGAGAAGCTAAAGTGGTAATAAAAAACAAAGGAATGTATTGAAAAGTACTTAAAACTTCTACTTGAGAAACTTTACTAGTCTCACTGGTAGTTATTCATTTTGAGCAGCTGTTGTAACACACACTCACAGTTTCCATCCTGATTGATTTACTTTCAAAGTAAAAATGTATATTGTAAAATGATTAGAATTGGAAAAGTATTTCCTTCCTTTAGCATTTACTTATGCTATATCCAATTATTATTTATGTTAAGAGTGAATCTTACACAAATTATCAAATCAAATTGACATTTGTTTTTCTTTTTTTCTTCATATTTTCCAACAAAATAAAATGAAATATTTTTCATTATAGTGCCCCGTCAGTTTGCATTATCAACTGAATATGTACTGCTTGAATATAAATCGAATAAACTTATGCCATTGTCTTTTTTTTAACCAAATGTTCATCAGTCACTGGATTTTCATGTTTTTCTCATGCAGCATTAATATAACAAAACAAAATCAAAAGGTTTTCTTCTGAACACATCTTTTGGTTTAAAGATATAACAGGGGTCCCCAAACTTTTTTTTGCACAATGGACGAGTTTAATATCAACATTATTTTTTTATGCTGATATTACAGAAAAAAACAGCCAAAATAAAATGGCTCACACTGCAAAATAACTAGTTTTAAGTGCATGAAAAATACATCTCACCATAACGCTGACTCAGGAGGAGCCCTGGGCTGGGTTCAAGCTACAAGATGAACTTATAAAGTTTGTGTTTTAATTTAATCTTGACTAGTTCACTTTAATTCTTGAGTAAATTTTAGCCAAATAGCATCTTGATATCTTAAGAATCACTTGCTTAACTGAAACTGTTTAAAAAAACTCTAAAGGCATAAAAATCAATTCAATAGAAATTAAATAATTTAGTTTTTCTTTCTTTGCAGCCTGATATTAAATGCCATGTGCACCGGCACTGGTCCCCGTCCCGATGGTTGAGGACCACTGATATTGTTTATAGTCTAGTTATTCAATAATTTATCGTGTGTGTTTAATGGCAAAGATGTTTAACTCTTAGCCAAATCATTAAATTTCCACTGATCATCTTGCAGTTCATCAACTACCAATTCTTAAAGCACGGTGTGGTGCATTTAAGATTCTGGAAAATGCAAAGTAACTTGTGAGACCTGAGCCAGTTCTACTGTAGCTGTCAGTACCAATGAAATGGACAAAAAAGAGAAATTATAAATCCAACTTTCCATGAATTCTAAATGACCATCGATTAAATGACAGAAGGATCAACTTATAAAAATATTGCCTGGACCAGACTTGGTGCTCATAAACGGTATAATTGTCCAGGCTTCCAGCTGTCATGGACCACCAGGGCATATTTATCCACTCCTGGAAGAGGAAAGAACTTTAGCATTAAGGGACCCTTTGCAGCTTTGGACGTTGCTCTGGGAATTGCACCGTCTCTTACAGTAAATCCTGGAGCAGTAGGGGTCACAGGAAAAAAAAAGTTTTAAAGACTGAGTTGGTATTTCCAGCTAAACATCTCATTCCTGGACACCAGCTGGTTGGCAAAGGAAAAAATGGGGCACCAGTCTGTTATATATCTGAATCCGTAACTGGGACTTTTTTCCGTCGCTGCTTTCAGACTTTGTTCTGGAAGGTATGTGCCGGTCATTATGTGCTTAGTTAGTAATACGTCTGGTGTAAGTGTTGGGTGTCTGCAGCTCAAGGGATGTAAAACAGTGCAAAAAACATAGGCAGGATATAAAGTTGGAATGTGCCGGAAGATCAATATTGTGGCGACTATTAACCAAACTTGGAAGTATTCTGCTCGCATGTCCACTATCAACGCGGCTATTATATAATAAAGTGAAGAAGAAGAAGAGAAGAGAAGGACTCCAAGACGTCCAACCTGACTTTTCAACTCAGACTAAGATACACATTATGGTTTCTGGTTTTCTTAACCAGCTGACATCTCTAGTCTCTAGTCGTTAAAAGTGTCTACTTCTGATGTCAGCTGCTCACTGACCACCTTTAATGGCAGGCTTCAACCACTAGGGTTTTAGTGAATGTGAAAATAACTTAATGTAACTTTATTTTTATTGTGGACCTTATTCAATTTTAATTACGATTTGAACTGTCGCTCCAGGTAATAGGCTCTTTTCTATTCATGAACCACTCTCTGGAATCAAAATTATCCCCCGAACTTCAAAACCATGCATGTGTTGTGTGCCTTTAATTTATTATATTAATTTACATAAAGGGCAACTAATGTGAAAACCCAACTCTCCCGACTCACTCACATGTTTCAAATGTTGTCTTCCTCTCCAAGATGCAGAAAGTCTCTCATCATGACCATGTTTTACAGTTATTACTTTAAAGTTCTCCCCCGTCTGAAATATCAGCGAACGAGGGGTTATAAGAGTCCATAATGACCTTGGAGGCGGAGACTCCCGGGATTGATGAAGCGCGGTGACAAACCTCAATGCTTGACCAACCATAGCAGAGAGGGTGTGGTTATGGTAAACAAGATTTCATCCATAGTAAAAAAAAGTGTTTTCACTGTTTTATAAGTGTTTTACTGATGAGTACAATAGAGGTCCAAGGTCAATTTAAGAGACACTTTAGTTGCTCTTTAAATATTGTACCATGATATAATCTTCTAGTGGGGTCTAGATCTATTTAAGGCAATTTAAAAACTTTTTTTTTTCATGTATTATCAATGTTCTTGTTTCAGTTTTCTTGACAATTGATTTTTGTTAGGAGCCAGTGATGCAACATTGCAAGTTAATGGTAACTTAAATGGTAGAATCTGGTCAAGATTGAAGATTTCCAAACCTTAATAACTCTTTTGGACTCAACATGATTTTTAGTGGAACTCAATCCCTCTTTTTGGCCCTAATTCCATGCCAACTTAAATTGCTTAAAAAGAACTGATTCAGGATCAGAATCTGTCTTTTCTTACCACATGTGCTGCCAGGCTGAGTAAGAAAACAAACAGTCCAACCCGTAAGCTGGAACAGTAGCTCGTGCCAGGGGTGTAAACCAACAAAGAAGAAAAAAAGAAAAAGCCTTCAGACAGAAATTTTCTTTGTCAATGTCACACCGCAAGATGTGTGGTGTTAATGGGTTTCGAGCCATCATAAGTTCTGCATTTCAGAAACGTCTCTGCGAGGGATTTAGCTGGGTGTTTATGTGGTCAACCTGCAACAGAAAAAGTAGCTTAGCGTTATGAAAACTAATAATCAGCAGCATAATTGCAGACAGCTTGATTTCCACTAAGGTTCAGTGGGACTTAACTGCAGCACAGACTTTCCGTCTGTCTCATGATGAATGTTCAAAATAAGTGCAATGGTGTGTGTTCTATGATGAAGACATGACCAAGGTAGATGTTTGTGTTCCACCGCAGAACGCTCGGACCTGACCAGCGTGGGAGGGATGATTCCATTTATATTGGAAAGCGGTGAATAACTGACATGTCAGCTTCACGTGTTGGAACGTTACACACGAGCAGGATTAAGGTTCGACGACACCTCATACACCAGTAGTAAGAAATACAATCTGGGAATAAGACAGAACTTCACTTAATCCGTGAAGGTAATTCCATGTGTTTAGCAGAGCTATGCATTTAATCTGGTCATTGAGAGACATGGCTTTAACAAGTCAGCTCGCAGGGTTCCGTCGTCGTCCAGCTTAAGACGTGTGGCTTTGGGGTTTTTTTTTTCTCCACTTTTCCAGAGAATGACTAGAAAAACAGACACACATCTGGGAAACACAAACGAGTTAAACATCAAGAAATAAATATAATATGCAATACATTATTTGGAAGTTACAAACAAATGAATGATCAAGTCAAAACCTTTCTCAATCCAAAATGGAACTATAAACCATAATATTTATTTGAAAACGTAACAAGTTTATCCATTTTTTTCAAGCCATTTTCTGAATCAGAAACTTGTATTCAGTTCAATTCAATTCAATTTTTTTGAAAGAGTCTTATCATAACAAAGTTATCTCAAGACAATTTACAGTTTAATTAAGACTATAGTCAAGAAAGGAAAAACATATCCCAGCAACTTAATGATGAGTAAAGCACAGTGTGGCGTTGGTGAGGAAACTGCATGTGTTGTAAACACAACATGGGATTGGTTTGTGGTCTCAGTAAAGAAATAAAATAACATAACACACGAGATAGGCGATAGAAAAACAGAATCAAGCACCAAGGCAGCCATTCTGCTAACAGGCGTGTAATATCCATGAGAAAATATGAATCTACTTCTCTTTTCTATTGTCATTATGTGACCAAAACAAACATATTTTTTCAACCAATTTTATAGCTTTGAAAAAATAAAATATATTCATGGTAAGCTTGCTGTTTGCAATTTATTAGTTCAATAATTTACAGGTGGAAGTATTTGCGATTTAATACCACTTATTTCATGTTCTGTCATTTATGTTCCCTTTTGTGTCACTTCCTGGTTTTATTAAAAAGTCCAGTGCTGTGTCTCAAATCGCATACTTCTCTTAGTGCACTGACAGTTAATATGCATTAGGATAGTGTACGTAGTACGCAAATTCTCCACAGATAGTACGTCTCAAATCAAACACTGACGCTACGCACTAACAGGAAATGACGCGACAGCTTCTTCTTCTACTTCTATTTAACGATGCTTGCAACCAGCTGTTTGAACGCTATCACTGACACCTGCTGCCGTGTTTCAAGTTTGGATCAAGAAATATGAGAAACCAAATATTCGCGAGATATTTTTGCAGGTATCAGCACCGAAGACATGTTACCATCCTACTGCTGGCTGAAAATGCAGTATATGAATATATATATATATATATATATATATATGACGTAACTTCCGTTTACAACCTTAACGTCAGTAGGATGGCGTCAATTTAGGGTAGAAAGTGTCCATCGATCTTTACTCAATTTTGTGGGCATTTTAGTACGTCAATTGAGTGTGCATGGAGCACTACATTTGGCATACTAAGAATTGAAACGCACTTATGCATTAAAAATACTTTTTATACGTTTAATTACGCAAGTATGCGATTTAAGACAGAGCTCAGATCCTTGTCTTGTTAACTTCCTCTTGTGCTCCTGATCTGATTGACCTGATTCATGTCACCTGTGTCTACGTCTCACCTGATCCCTGTTTCCCTTGATGGTTGTTTAAAACCTCCTTTGTCTGTGAGTCTCTGTCAAAAGTCTGTGGTACGTGTTTTGCTCAATTATAGGATTTGTTCAGTTCAGCCTTTTACCTGTTCTTTTTGTTAGCCTTCTTAATAAAGTAGTTGTTCACCAGTCCTGTCTCCTGCCTCTGTATTTGCGTTTTCCTGCCCTGTGTCCTGCTCGCTTAAGTGTTAAACTGGTAGTCAAAATTTAAACAACAAACCAAGGTTATAATATTTACTTACCCACAACTTTGTCTATATAATCTATATATGGCTAAACTTGACAATATACTGAGGAGATAGAGGAGTCATAACGTTAAGTGTTAATATGTGGAAAATTAGAAAATGTTGGCTTATAATGTAAAAAAATAAATAACAACCTTGAACTTATTTTTTTTCCATCTGATTTGATGAATCTTTGCCCCTTCCTTGGGTATAACTCGCTCTTCTTAAAATGGTTTCTCGTTTTTTCTTTCTTAAATAATGTTAAATTGTGTAGGTGTACACATATAAATGTATTGATACCTTCTTTTTGCTCTTTAAAACAAAGGTCTCATCCTGTGAATAATCCTTGTGCTGCTGTAGATGTTGGCTGGATCTTTAGACTCGTAACCTCAAACATACAATCAGATCCATGTAACCACTGGATGAACGCTCCCTAGAGGGTAAAGCTGAGTGATAATGGCAGCTGAAAACCACAAATCCACCAATTGCATAGGTTATACATTATGTGAGACACTTTAACCCAAAATTGCTTTTAGAAAATTCTCAATAGAATGAAAAATCACTAGTGCGCCCAGATTATGACCGAATGAATGAAACGGCTATTTAACAACGTCTGCTTTTATTGTTAAAGCGTTCAATACGTAACAGATCTAGAGCAAGGTTTTGCATTTGCATCTTCAATCTCACCCCTGCTATGACTCTTAGACCCGGAATCTGTTCTTGATGAGTTTACTGCTTGTATACACAGTTTTTTTCTAAATGTCGTTCTCAGAACAAATATAGAAAAGCAGGGCACGGTCATTTTAGCTCTCTATTCACTCACCACTGACTAATCTTGTTTACAGTGCGAGTCCACGCAAGCTTTCTCTTATACAGAAGATTCTGGTAACTGTAATATTTCAGTAACTGTAGTACAGACTGGTTGATGCACTTCAGCCCATGAAAGTAATCCATCAAACTTTCTCTACTGGATTTTTGCACGTTAGCCCCAAACCACCGAATTCCTTCCAGCCTGCACTCTGTCATTCATGTTCTCTTCATCCAAATCACCTTCTCCTTTTTTTTTTTCTTCTCCTCGATCTTTGGTCGAAGATGTCATTTAATTCCTGAGACATTCTTTTTTTAAAGATTCAAACATGATCACCTCATCTCCTAGTGGGGGGATGTGTTGTTAGCGGTAAACCAGGGGTGTCCAAACGGCCACATTAAATGTGAAAAAGTGGAGAGATTATATTTCACTTTTTTTTTGTGTATTTAACATTTAACAATGATGATCGAGGCCATACTTTGTGCATGCTTGACCAGAGGTTCATCATTCAATGGTATAGTTTATCATTTGTGTGACATCTTTCTTTATTTCTGAGCAATAGCCATCAGAGGCTTGAGGAGCATGTTGGTCTCCTACAATTTAGTCCCTCAGTCCTCCCTAGTCAATCTTTTCCACTTCATGTCCTACTTCAGTGCATCCATGAATCATCGGTGATCTCTTCTTCTCCCTCTCCCTGGTTTATCCATCGCCATCTTCAGGTGTTTCCTGGGTTAGTTGTTAAGTCCTGTCATTTGTCAGAGCCTCAGAGCGGAGTTACTGTATCTTCCTTGATGCGTAGATCCAGCTCATTTAAGGAACATCTGTGGGAGAAATAAACTCCCCTTTTGGTCTGACATGACTTGTTTGTATCTTTATCATAATCATGGAGAAGAAATACGTCACAAACCTAAGCGTATGAATCACACTGAACATAAGAGTAAAAGTTTTTATTATGGTCTCTATCATGGCCGAAAGGTTGTGTTTTTGGAACGTAACAATCACAAATACACATCACCGTTTCTAACTTGCCATTTTACCTGATAAGAAAGTTCAATTGAGAGATCTACGCCGGGACTTTGTCGGTGCAAAGGTCTGAGTCATTTGGTTGTTCGAGACCGCCGCACCCCGAACAGGCATAGTATATGATATAGTATTAGTGAGGCAATTGTATAAATCCACGCAAAATTTCTGACCGATTCATGAATCGGTCGGCTTCTGCTGCAGCGAATGATTTAGTTTACAGCCATTTTGACCCTCAAAATCTTTCAAAAAGTTTGCTCAGAAATGTTAAAGTCTGTAACCCTTATGTTATCTTAGGGTCATGCTGACCCATAAAATGGGTCAGCATGACCCGAAGTCCATAGATATATTGGACCATGGATGATCAGGCACCGGCAAAGGAAGCAGCTTCCCAGACGAGGGAGCGGATGAGGTCTTGCTGGTAGCACACACCGGACAGGCCGACACGTACTCCGTGACGTCCCTCGCAAGCCCAGGCCACCAGAACCGCCGCCGCACCAGAGTTAGGGACCGTTGCTGTCCTGGGTGACAGGACCACTTGGACGCAATGCACCAGTGGAGAACCTGCTTGCGGAGGTTTTCCGGCACAAAGAGACGGTTAGAAGGACCAGAAGTCGAAGGAGGAGTCCGGCTGTTGGCTCTCCAGACTCACTCCTCGACCTCCCAAACCAGCGACCCCACGACAAGCCCCGGCTTCAGGATCGGGGTAGGGACAGATTCAGAGTCAGTGGGGTCAAACATGCGCGAAAGGGCGTCCGACTCATTGGGCAGCGGCGACGGGGGTAGCCGGTGTCGTGGAAGTCCCGGCAGCGAGGTTAGGTCCGGGGAGCAGGAACTTGGTGGAGAGCAAAGCCATCTGTTCGCCAAGAGATTGGATCTGTGCCGCCATGGTGACCACTTGATGACCCAACGTTTGCTGTTGGGAAACGTGCTGGGTGGCCATTGCCTCCATGCCGTGCTTCAGCTCGGCGAGGGAGGAAGCGTTCTTCACGACTTGCTCACAGAAAGTCGCGCCGAACTCGGGGGAGGTACTTTCCGCTGGGTTCACGTTGGTCGGTACATTCTGTCAGGGTGAGGAAGGAAACCCAGGCGCAGAAAGTGTCTGTTTGACAAACTTGACAGATTTATTAACAGCAGGCAGAGGGATCGTCACAGGTAGTCCAGGCAATATACATCCGACAGGTACGATATCCAGAAAACAGGTCAAGGGCACAGGCAGGCAGAGAAACGAGAAGACGTACCAGGGGTCAAAACCGGGAAGGCGAAACAATCTGGACCTGGACAGGTGAAGATAATAACAATCAGCAGGGGGAGGGACCGGAAAGGGAACTCACAGACACAGAAAGGAGCAGGTTTCAAAATAAAAACAGGAAACACCAAGAAAGACACACGAGACATAACAGTCTTAGTCAAATTATTCTTCCCCCATGGTCAATTCCATAAGGCCAAGGTGACGGTAGAACCTCAAATGTTGTCTATGGCCAGGACTTGAAGAATGCTGGGTTCTTATGGTAGGATAATTTAGTCCTTGTTCAGGAACCAAGGCTAGTCAACCATAATAAGAACAATCTGAAATTTCTGAAAACCTTGAATGCAGCAGATGAACTCCACTATAATGATGTGCTGGCGTTATGACCGGGTTAAATTTAAGCAGCTGAGTTTCGGATGACTTTGAGATGGGAAATGTGAATAGTTAAAGAGCAGCAAATGCCTCGGTGATGCAGAGATTTACTTGTTTTAAGTGTGTAATTTGCAATAAGTGCTTCGTACACAGGTGGCCAATGATTCAAGGCCTGGTATCCACTATCTTATATTCCCAGTGGGATTAGTACGTGTCTGAAAATGCTTTCCTGAAAACTGAAACTGTGAGCCCTTTTCTGATTTAGGAATGTCTAATGGATGGATTTGGGTTTGGTTCATGTATTTCATGGCAAATGCTGACAGGAATCTTTGCACGTCCTTCCTGTGAATGAGTTCCCAACACTTTCTTCTCACTAATGCTTTATGCAGAGCCGGGGCAGTCGTTGCACGCCAGAGACAGAACCACCGGAGCTACAATTGGTTTGCAAAAGCACTTCAGTAGCTAGTACCTTCATAAAAACCTTTTTCTTATTCTGCTCTGGTGGAAAAACACTTGATACCAAACAAAGAGAAAAGAGATTTTGTCTAAAGCATTCATGAGTGAAGAAGAATGAGTCAAAAAACAAACATGTTTTTATAAAAACCCCACTTGATTTGTAAGTCAAAGAGCAAACATAACTATTTTGTTACAAAGTGATTTGGGTTTCAAAATATAAACTCTTGGACCTTTGTGTATTCATAAAACGAGTGTTTGCTCTGAAATATAATTTACTCAAGTGGTTTGGCTCAGCAGCTTATATTTGAACACTGTGTTCACATCTCAACTATGCTTTATGTATTTGAACAATTATGTTTAGAGTGGATTTGTGAATTTTGGCAACATGAAAGGCAAGAGTCACTCTGTTCTCCAGTTTCTGCATTAACAAAAACAATCGGAAATCAGAAACCTTTTCTTTTTTCCCTGTTTCTGTCTCCACATCTGTGAGTTTGTGTTGATTATTCTTTTCTATTTCTGTAATTTTCAGATCACTATCACCAACATCTAATCTACTACCTCCACATTTTGATTTCTGATTCCAACACTTTCCTTCCCCGAGCTCCTTCGACCATTTGTGACAGTTTCTAGCAAACGTATAAACTCCTCCCCTGTTAAGCAAGATCGGAAGAAAGGAAGCCAATCCTATCTTTTTAGATGTTGATCTTGTTTTTCTTTCTAACATGACCCAACTTTTATGCTGTTGTTTTTCAGAAATGAGTGAACAATAAGAGTTTTTGTTTATTATTTAGCTGTCTACCATAATTCTTATGTGGGGTTCAACCATTTTTATTTTATTAACGACGACAAGTTCTTGAACAACACTATAAGTTGTTTTTCTAATCATCACCACTTCATTTCCCAGTTTTATGTTTAGGTCCATCTGGTAAAAGAGATAAGGATCGACTAGAGACCATCTCAGGGTGCAGTATACATGTCAGATGAAATATATATACAATGTATTTTATTTTTAACATTTTCTATTAGCCTAGGGCAGTGGTTCCTAATCTTTTCCAACTCATGCCCCAGTTTGGCTGTCAAAAACGTTCCCGGCCCACATTACACCTTGAATACGGAGGTCATATCCAAATCTGTTCTTAATCATCAATAGCTATTGTAGGAAATAATGAATAATAACGTAAAAAAAAAAAATCAATAACAAATTAGCATTTTAAACGGTGGAGAATATAACCATCATAGTAAAGGTTTACACAACAGACACAGCTGATGATAATTTCAATGCTTCCTCTTTCATAAAAGGCGTTTGAGGAAATTATCGTAAAGTTATTCATGGTCATGATGAGTGTTGTGTTTAGTAGTGTTGTTTATTATCATTAGCACGAGAAATGCCAAGTGTTGTGTGTGGTGTGAGAATGGCTAAATTTTGTGTGACTGTCACACCTTAAAGTTTGACACTTGGCAGCTTTGTTTCTATGCACAGACATGTCATCGTCATTTTTGAATTCTCGCTTTTGCTAGCCAGACATCTGTCTTTATCCTCCAGTTTCAGCCATCAGCAACAGATGTGAACAAGTCCAGTGCAATGCAGTCTCACTGAAAACAACAAAAGGATCATATCTATCATTTGGGGGAAAACCTCTACTATTTTGGAAATGATTTGACGGACGATTGCAATACCTTTGAAATCAAAGGCCTAAGGTCTCCAAAAGTAAACATGATAAAACTCTTTCCAGAATCAGCCTTTATCTTTTGCTTAACCCCCTATTTTTAAGATTGTTCTGATCTAAACAGTAGATGAAAACTTGGAACAAGAATCAGTTCTTTATAGCAGTGACGACAACGAGTCAAGCAAAGATTTGCTCCTGTTGATTACAGACTCAATTGCTCTTTTTAATCAGGTAAAATGGCAAGTTGGAAACATTGATGTGTATTTTTGATTGTCACAGTTAAAGGCAAGACTTAAAAGACTTGGAAAAATGATAATCAAAATGAATCGGGACAAGGCATTGTTCAAAAGAGGAACAACAAAAAATTGAAGTGCAAGGTTTTGGTTCTTAGTGGTCTCCTGCCTGCAGAGAGAATTTTTTTTAAGTCTTTGTCTTCTGGGTGGACTTGGCTTCCGTGGCCTTGTTTTCCCGATTTGCTTCTTGCACTGTTGTTTCAAGGAGAGAATACTTAAGTGATGACGGTTTGGAAAAGTAGCAAAGAGAAGCAGTTGAGCAACCCCCGCCTCCCCCTGAGACTGCTGCTGGAGGTCTCATACTCACTGACATTATAATGGTTGATGGATGATGTCGAGTCCCAACAGTGAGCCACACATCCAGCTTGAACTATGATCGTCGTTGACTATTTGCCTCTGTATGACGAATCCTTTAAGATTTGTCCCATTTCAGGCTGAAGCTTCTGTTCTGGCCCCATGAGAGTGACGAATATAATCCAAAAATAGATGATCCTGTGGCGTTTAAAGTAATTGCTTCCAGTCAGGTTGTAGTATTGAACAGGATTTCATGGTTGAGGTAAGTGTTTCTTCAGTGCACATCTGAGGCACGCTGGATTTAGTCTAGTCTAGAACTAAGAAGCGCTTTGTTTTAAAGGGAAACTAATGTTAAACTCTCCTCACATGTTTCAAATGTTGAAGTCTTGCTCTCAAGACTTTACTTTATAAAGTTCTCCCCTGTCTGAAATCTCAGCGAATAAGAGGTTACGAGAAAGGAGTTTATTATGATGAAGAATGGTCTTCACTCCTCCAGTCAACTGTAATCACGCCCCGTTGTTTATACAACGAGTCCCTTAGGGGTGTAGACTTCCGGGAATGATGATGCATGGTGACATACTTTAATGTTTGACCAATCACAGCGAGTGTGCGTAGCAATGGTTAACAAGATTGTTAACTACTACTAATTGTTTTCAGTGAGCGGGGTTTAAGCACATTTTCTTAATATTAAAAAAGAGACACATACTGATGAGTACCATAGAGTCCAACATCTGTTTAAAACACACTTAAATCAACACATTAGTTGTCCTTTAAAGAAACCATTTTGTCAGGTGTGTTGTATTTTATTTTATCTTCTCACAGTTTTGATTTCAAAATGTCTTTACGTGTCTTTGACTGGTGGTCTGTTGCTGCGCTTGTAACCTTGTATCACTGTTGGATGACTTTTATTTTCAGTTGTCAGTGCTAAAATAACCCATCGTCTGTTTAATCTATGTCACCCTTAAAAAGTGACTCACTTTGATTTGCTTGTATTTAGATGAAAAGTGACAGAAACTAAATGATGAAATCCCTCACTAGTTATACTCTCAAATATCCCAGAAGGAACGCAGGTGCCCACAGTCTGAACTTAATTTCCTGACAGGAACAAGAGGCCTGCAGTCTGCAGAGAACCGTGATGAAGGGTGGCAATTATATCAACAAGCGTATAAGCAGGTCAATGAAAGCAAGTCTTTACTGCTTGTTTTCTTAAGGACTCGGTCATTTAGTGTTATTTAAACACAAACACTGGCTTGATTTGTGTGATCTGAGGTTGCACTGTGCTCAAGAGACAAAGCGACTGTGACTCGGGGGGCCGTTTGCAAGACGAGGTCCGGATGTGTTCCTCAGATGGCCAGGTATTTACATAGACCGATGCTCAGCGACTGGAAATTAGATCTTTATTTTCATTGTGGATCACCTCCTTGATGATTTTTACAGGGACTCAAGTGTCTCACAGGTGTAGTTAGCGGTGGATATTTGTTCGACTTGCGGAAAGATGTGCAAGTTTGCTGTTTTGTAACAATATTTATTCCTCATCATTTTCAATAAGTGCTCATTTTTATTTGACATGATGGCACAGTTATACTCCCAAGCATTCTTCCAGTAGTAGTAACAGTGTCTTGCTCTAGTTGTTATAAGTGTTGGGAATTCTGGCTCAAAGCAATGGATGCATGTTAGATATATTATATACTATTTACATTGTATAACCTTTTTTAAACTTGCAAAAGCATAGATGTGGAAAAGCGAGTTTTACAGTTTAACGGTTGGTGTTGACCGAATCTTTTCCTGACTCAAAAAGTTGTAAAGATTAATGTATCTTCCACTAATGTGGACCTGGTAATTGCAGTCCTGCGGCCACATGTGGCTCTTGCCTTTTTTAATGTGGCCTTCAATTTGACAGCATAAAACAGCTCAGAAAAAAAACCTTTGAGAACTTATTTCTCATGTTTTGCCTTTATTTCCATTCTGTATATGACCCGTGCAAATCGTACATGACATGATGTCGGAACCATCCATAATTACTTTTATAACATCCACAAAGTTCGTTCTATTTCTACTTCGATATCCTTTCTTGTGCCTTCATGACAGTTTGTATCAAAAGGAAAAAGATTATGTTTATTAGTTCAAAGTAGAAACTGTTACACAAAATGTCAGTAACATGTGCAGTAACAACATTTAAGTTCTGTATCCCTTTAAGCTTTATGTTTTTATACTAACTTGTGTATTTTCCCATTTATTTGTGTACCCATTTCTTTGCCCATATTCGTTTCACACAATTAGGGTTTTCATGAGAATTTGTACTAATACTAATACCTTCAGTACCAAATACAGCCATGTAGATTCTTGGTGGAACTGATGGGGGCAGTATACTCTGATTACTGATCCCTACATAACCAAAGAAGGAACATGTTTGTAGTTTGAAAAATTGGCTTCAGCGACGATACACTTTTGTTTAACACTAAGCAAGGTAAAAGGTTTTTATGTGGGGATACTACACAATAGAGGCGGGGGAATGGGTTGAATGCAGAGTAGTGTTTGTTGACATATACAAGAAGTCTATAGGTCACTGTCGCTCTCCTTAAATTTAAATAAATGTTTTGGCAGCTGGAATGCCATTTAAATAGTTGTGCAAAGTTATGTTAGAAAACGGGGATATTACAAACTACCATAAACTTTTAATTAACTGATGAACTTTAAAGTAAATGAGGTTTTATTGAGGTATTGATTAAGCATCTACAATAATGTCAATTCTGAGGTGTTGATGTTTGCACAAAATAATCTCTGTATGTTTAGCTCAAGCTATGTGAAGTAAAATAAGTCAAGAATCACCACATTCTGGAATCAAAACTCTGTCTTTTGGGGTGAACCTGAAGTTGTGATCACTTCTCATCCATCATGGTAAATCTTTGTCTTTATCTTTCAGGGCATTGGGCGTTAGGTTGGGCAGCGGCTTCAGCCTGGAGGTCAAGGCATTGATATAGTTATATCATAAGCTCTTTCCAGGAAACCTTGTGATCCTGAGCTCCATACTTTCCTCACTTGTGAACAAGACCTCAAAATACTTTAACTCCTCCACTTCAGGCAAAATCCCACAACCCAGAGAGATCACCCCACCTTATTCCCACTGAGAACCATGGTCTCAGATTTAGAGACTCTTATTTCCATCCACACTCAAAAGCCTAAGTTCATGCCCTGGTGAAGCCAACAGAACCACATCATCTGCAAATAGCAGAGAGAGATTGAACTATTGTTCACTCTTTTACTGGTGAGATGCCAGGCATTGTCGGCAAAACTTTCTCCAAGGCTCGGTGCCTATCGAGTAGCCTCCCTTGACCTTCAGGTTGAAGGACAAATTCCTTACTGTTTTTTGTGCTCATGCTTCAAACAGCAGCAGAGTATCCACCCTTTTTGGAAACCTTAGTAAGGGGAACTGAAGAATGGCCCTTCAGGGGATTCAGTCCTCCAGCACGACAAATCCATTCAAATATTTTATGTTTAATATCTACACACCATCGACGATAGACAGTTTATTGTTTTTTTATAGATTAAATATCAAAGTATATAGTAGTATTACAGTATATTTATTACCATAATGTGTAATGTAATATTTTACTTGATAACCTTGGCATTACCAATCCCGTATGTAAGAAAATAAAAATAATATGATAGTTGTAGGTAAAAAATATAATTTTTTTCAACATTTACTTGAGGTTTATTGATAAAGTATTGCTTTCTGAAACATATTATTAGAGATAGTTGCAAATTCGTATGGGAAACAGATTTGCTTAGCAACTTAAAAGAAGTTTCATAAACAAAACAGATTCATGAGTGTGACACATTGTGGTTGACCAGTGGATAAGAAAAACGCAGGAGTGGGTTTCCGAGAGGCCAAACATGCACAATTTAGGACTTATTACGTAAGTAAGATCATAGCAGCCCCTGCACTTGGAGTTGGAAGGGTATGAGGTAACATACGGACTCGACATTTTTGTTCCACTGTTAACTCACTGGTTAGTTTGTGGTTTGACCATCGTGATGTCTTCTGCGTTGAATAGATTTACTCCAACGGAAATAAATCGTGTCTGACGGAAGAAAAGAATGCACTGATCCAAAAAGTGAAATTCATGGTTACTTCAATGTAGAGTTGTGTTTCTAAAGAGGAGGAATCAGAAGGATTTTTTTTTACTTGTGTTGCTTTTCCAGTTTATGATAAAATCCTGAAACAACTTTATCAACATTTATCGTAGGTATTTTCACTCTCCTTTTCACTTTACTCGAAGGTTTTATTGTACAGGAAGTAAATTACAGAAAGAGTAAATGCTCTGCAGAAAGAAAAAATCTGTATTTTTTCAGGAGGTGTTTCTAAAGGGACAAGTTACAGATGATTTAGTCACGTTCTGGATCCTTTCTTTCTTTTAAGGCCTCTCTTTTTATGAAGCTATAGAGCCTTGTTCTTTGACTGACTGTGTGTTGTGCGAGCGAGTTGTGTGGAACTACTGCCCTTTATCCCATCGATGATATTTTAAATGCTAAAAGTATTAGTAAAATAATTGGGTAAAAGAAAAGAAAAATCCCAATATGGTTGTAAATGAACTCGGTGAGTCTTTCTAGTGTCTAGTGGCAGACTTTATTTCATCAGGTTTATATTTTATTTCACTTTTGCTCGTAATCTAGATATTATAATTTAAGTTTTTTCAAATGTATGTTGTGGTTTAATGATGAAACTTTCATATTGTGGATCAAAAGTCACGACAGACATGGATAAAGGCCACAATTTGATCATTTCTAATTTTATTTCCCAAGCAACTTCAGTGTATATTATTAGGTTTATTGTCCGTTTGTACACGTCTGATTTAAACAGTGATAATGAGCTTCACACTTCCAACTTTAGCACGCTACCCCTCCCTTCACCATCTACGCCGTCTAAAAACACTCATGACATACATCCCACTGTTTGGAGGCGGCTCTCTGAGGGATTTATTACTATTAACGATGGACGCTGTCCAAGAATAATTTCCTGCTGACGCTCTTCTACTGGAATGACATTAGTTTGCGCTCTGTCTTTCTCACTGCCACAAACGTTGTACGACTACATTAAGATTTCAAGCGAATAATGAAGAAAAAAGGCATTATATTGGCACATAGGTTGTCTCCTTCCTCTGTGAAGTTCTTGTTATTTCAGTTCATGCTTGGGTTTCCTCCGGATGTGCTGATGCCTTTTAAAGTGTTGAAAGGATCGAGTGTGGACATCCCAATATGACCTAAACGCCCTTATGTTCTACATCTTCACCACACAACCACACATGCAGTTTTTGGTTTTACAAGTGAATATACAGTATATTAATTATATTTATATATATAAATATGACTTTTTTGAAGCAACAGTACAAGAAAAGCAAGGGAGTCCAAGGAAAGCAGCTGTTTACAAACACAAAGAGCTTTTCCCGAACCTTTAAAATAACAAAGAGTTTAACCCATCAAAAGGATAAACAGCAGAGTTGGACGAGGCGTTTATTTGCTGTGAGAAGGAGGAAAGAGGCAGAAGTCTGCCGTGCAGTGTGAGCCTCCTTCCTCAGCAGCAGATCCCTCCTCCTCCTCCAAACATATAGGCAGCACTTGCGCGAGGAGAAGGAGTCAATCAGAAGTGGGATCTTTAACTGTGCTCTCCACCGGGCCTCCCTGCATCGGCCCACCACCACACACACACTCGGCAGCAGTCGCCGCGCACACTTGCCTCGCGGGACATATGGAGTACTACTACGTCTTTCTGCTTTGGATTTGCAGCCAGCAGTTAGGTATGTTTTTTTTGGTATAAGAAGTTTGTTCCCAAGTTTTATTTTGTGCCATGTGACATTTGAATTGTAACTTTTAGCTTCATTTATCTCAAGTTCAAATGGCTAAGGGTAAAAACATGGTGAATGACAGAAGAGGGAAAAGTAAAAAAACTGCAAAATGTTCTTGTTCTTATTTTATTTTGATTTATTTTTTATGAAAAATTGCTGTATTTTCTGTGGCTATTGGGAAAAACAATTTCAATAAAGTTTTACCTTACCTTACCTTACCTTTTATTTTTTTCTTATATCAATTTGATTCAAATGTATCACTTGTGGTTCAACTTTGACTCCCTACGGCAGCTGTTGAACCGCCATCCCTTTAAACTAATGTACAAACAAATGTTGATTTAAAAACATCTTAAATATCAACATCAATCCTCAATGTGTATCAATGCTGGATGAATTGTGTAAATTATCGCTCTCTCCTGAAGAATGACATCACAGTCTGGCACGCTGACCCACTGACATGCTGCTACTGTGACCACACTCGAGGCTGAACTTGGGGGGGCGATGACGTCCTCCACCGGTCCGCAGAGGTGCTCCGTGCCTCGCTGGCGATGGAAACGTCCTCTCAAATGATAATATCTTTACATATTAAACTTAACTAGCAGAGGTTTTGGACTCCTGCCCGAGCTGTGGTCAATTGCGGGTGAAATCACTCTACCAGGGACTCGTGCAGTCTGGGGGAAAGAGTGAGGCGGTATAGCAGGCAATATGCTTTTTTTTTCAAGTTGTAAAAAACATATCGACTGTTGCTACAAGCTGTAACCAGACTAATAAAGCTGCCAGCACCATTGCACTTACTCCGAAAACAGAACTCAATGTGTTGAGAAATGGAACCACATTTTGATACACACTCAGAGTTGATACTGTATATACTGTAACCATGGAAGTCCACAAACCGCACAACAGTTTTTTTCATTCCTTCACTTTCTCTGTACACAAGAATCCCCGAGCGAAACAGGTTTAGGCATTTATAAATACCAAAGCATGGAACGGAAACCTCTTTATTCTAAATATTTAGTCAAATTTGAGTCGTCGACTTGAGAAGATCCACCGTGACCGATGTGAGGTCGACCTTGTTTGCCCCAAGTCCTTCACAAGCTGGGTTTACACATTAAAAAAAAAAAAAAAGTTAATTAAAATATTAGTTTGTTTCTGTCCTGCCACTGTATACTCCTTAATCGAGAAATGACGCACACTATCTGTGTCGTCAGTGTCAATTTAAACCTTGTATTCACCTATAGAAATAAATAATCCTCGATGGATTCATGCTGCTTGACTGAAGGGGAGGGTCTGAAGACTCGGCAGGTTCAGGGAGGACATCAACATTGTACTGAGTCTGTCAACGTAATCAGAATAATTTAAAAAAATAATGTATTGTGTTTATCTTTGTGAGATCATACATATTTTTGCTTATGGTAGAAATGGTTTGATTTAAGGGCTCTTTCTTATATTGTACTAGTTATGTATCTTAATTAGTTATCAATCACAATTTCCGATCATACAAATTTAACAGTTGAAGATGAGGAAACAGACAAAATGAACCTTTTTGAATATTGGCTTTAAACTACATAAGACCTAATTGTGTCATTATCTCACCAGGAGATGGTAAAAGTGCTGTTTTTATGGATATTCTTAGCATTAATATACATGTACAGTACTTGGATACGATTATGATCAAGTTCAATTTGGTTTTATGAAAGGGTTTTAAATTAAACTATAGGTAAAAATGATTGATTAGCAGGATGTGTCAAAAGAGACAAAATAATAACATATATTCACAACAAAAATAGGTGAAAATAAATAACATATAAGGTAAGGTAAGGTAGAACTTTATTGATCCCTCAGGAGGTCTCCTTCGGGAAATTGTTTAGTGCAGTTAAGGAATTGGAGATGGACTTTTTAATTCTTTCTGGTTCTGGTTCTGGGTTTAAAACTGGGACATTAAATCCACAGATGTGTAACACACTCTGTTTTATTCTACATACTTTTGCTGTGCCTAGAAGTCTTTCTCAAACTTGGTGTGATTGTGTAATTGGATCAAGACTGTGAGTCTCGCAGAGAAGTTTGTTGGCTGAGTTAATTAACATCTTGTAAATCATTATTGCAAACATCTGTTCAAGATGTCTTGTGCATCCCAGCATTATCAAAACGCTTTATTGTTATCATGTGATTTGCGATTGATACTCGATTTTTTAATTGTCTGCTTAGAAAGTTATTTGGATTGAAATGTTTTTGAACGTTACTTTTCAAGAAGAAATGTTCCCTCCATTGCAATAATCACACAAACAGACGAATCCTGTCTTTTTCCCTAAATAACTGGGATTGACCCAGAAATATGAATACGATGAAGATAATAAACGAAAATATCATTTTGACTTGAAGTGTAACTGGTATGATGTACCTGAACAAGGATCATACTTATAGCTCAAGACTTTCATAATTAACAAAGACAGGTTACCCAGGAATCTGATTTATTTTCATTTAAAACACACCAGCAGCTTGTTTACAAATCAGAGGACTTAATAGTTTATTAGTTTAGTTTAATAGTTTAGCTCTTTTTGGATTGTTTTTTTGCTTCAACCACTTGCATATGCTTCCTCCAAGTGTTCCAAGACGTCCCCTATGATTTATTGTTTGTTGCTTGAACATTTTAACAGTTGAACTCCTATTATATCCTCCATGGGTCGTCCATTCTGAATGCATGTTAATATCTCTTTTCCGACATTCATGGAGCTTGGTATGTATTCATGATTCTTTTTTAGATTTGTCTTTACTTTTCTAATAGCGAGATATAAAATTGTGCATGCCATGCTATTTTGTCACGTAAGAAGCATCTAAGAAACCATCTAATAAAAGTAGTTTTCAATGAATGAAAGTAAGACAAACAAAGTTAAAATCTAGTTGTGTTTATTAATATTTATGTCAGGGCTATGAGTAAATTGGACCCAAATGTTTTGTGTTTTTTTTTGTTTTTTTTAATCGTTATCAATTAAGAACCATTTTCTTCTTTGTATTAAAGATGTAAGGCTTATATTATTATTATTATTGATATATTATAAAATGTGCTTAAGCCCCGCCCACTGAAAATAGTGGCATGATGGTCAAACATCAAGGATTGTCACCATGTGTCATCAATCCCGGAAGTCTTCACCTCCAAGGGTCTTGTTTTATAAACAACCAGGCGAGGTAACAGCTGGCTGGAGGAGGAGTGAAGACATTATTACGTCATAATGGACTCCGCTCTTGTAACCTCTTGTTCGCTGAGTTTTCAGACGGGTGAGAACTTTATAAAGTATTAACTTCAAAATATTGTCATGATGAGAGACTTACTGCATCTTGGAGATGAGGACTTCAACATTTGAAACATGTGAGTCAGGAGAGTTGGGTTTTCACGTTATTGTTCCTTTAAAACATGTTCGGGTCAGTATCTACATGAAGGAAAGTATGATCCATACATAAACTAAACTAAACTATATGGTACATACAGACTCCAGTGTGCAGGTACCACTGTGGTTGCCAGGTCTGGTCAAACTCCTGCAGCTTGGTGTCAGGCCAAAGGCAGCAACAGCGGACTAATGTCGGTCGCACCAGCGGCAGCCACAGGCGTGAGGTTTATTTGTCTGGGCACGGAGGTGGGTACACAGGAAACACAGCAAGACCTTGACCGAGGACCTGCCGATACTACTTGGAAATAACATTTTCTGCCACATTAGTATTACAAAATGGAAACTGGATCACCTCCATTTACTTCTTTCACCCAGGAATTTCGCCCTCAAACGTGTCTATAGTGACCTTTCTTTCTCAGGAAATATAACTCTATGCGTTAAAGTCATCGGGTTACACGCCTCGTGACCAAAGTATTCCACAGTTGCTGAAAATGCTTGAAAAATGTTCTCTGTGTTACACAAAGAGCTGTGAGCATTTATTTTTCATACACATATCTATTCCCTTCCATCTATTTTCAGTAGACCCCTTAATGTCCTCAGATAAACAGAAACTGCAGCAGGATGTTTAGAAGCGGGATAAAAGGCCAGCTGAACATTTGAAGCATTCATGCTGCAGGAAATGAGCCACAGGGTGAACATGTCAATATTTACACCAAGAACCTGAGTGGCATTGATGGCCATTTATTTGAACAAGGGCGTACTGAAACAGACTCTGATTGTGCCGATCAATTCGTGCGGGAGCTTCAAGACTGGATTGTTAAATCTGGGATTATCATCATTGATGCAACTGAGGCTTGGCAAGGAAACAGCAAGAGATGTTTCGTTCACTGTTTATTCTTTGGATCAGCGCGAGAAATGTAGACGACATGACGTTTCTGCTGAAAAAAAAGATACTTCTAAAACGGCAGCTTCTCCACATCTCACTCAGTTTAAACAATCAACTTGATTTAATGATGAATACATTTGATCGTCACTTTTTCTGGAAATGATATGGGCTAAAAATTTGAATCATATCCAATTGATTGGAAGATAAGACATTAATTTTCGGTGCCGCTTGTTCCCTAATGGGGTTTTCAGGGGGCTGGAGCCTATCCCTGTGTCTTCGGGCGAGAGGCTGGGGACACCCTGGACAGGAAGCCAGTCGGTCACAAAGACACACAACCATTCACCCCTAAGTTCCCAATCAACCTCTGTACGTTTTTGGTCTGTGGGAGGAAACCGGAGTTCCTGGAGTAAACCCACACAGCACTGGGAGGACATACAAACTCCACATCCCAACCTGGAAGCGAACCGGCAACATTCCTGCTGGATCGTGCTAACCACTGCGCCACCGTGTGCCCGGCAGCAAAAAATTTCCATCTTATTATTGTTTGAAATTCACCACATCGTCTCCTCAAAGGGAGAAAGAGGGAGTAAACAGTGAGAGGAGAGTGAGCGTGAGGGCAGGAATTATATAAACACCACAGTGTTGGAACCAGAGTCTTCGCCATGAACCAGAATGGTGTAGTTTTTACCAGACGTCTTTGAGCTTTCAGCCCAAAAATGATGTGAGATCACTATTATGAATGCTTAAAATCAGAGCTGGTTTAGTCAAAGAATGTTCTTCTCTACAGAGCTTTTAATCTGCATCCAAAGTTTGAAAACATGATCTTTGTACTGTGACAAAGAGTTCTAACAGGTGGTAAAAAGATCGCGTTCAGAAGTGATGGAGGTCGTGCTCCTGATGGAAACAGATGCCAAATGAAGCTGTCAGCATTGTTAGATGGGGGACATGGTCAATAAATACCTGCTGTCGTTGGTATTTTAACGTAAAACAGTCTTCTTTCTGACACCTGTCTGACCTGATCGGGACACAGTTTGGTTCAGGAATTGAGAAAACAGATTTTCTTTGATCAGACAGTGAATCCTTTCCTGCGCCTCACTCCTGTTCAGATCAAACATCCCAATAAATCAGAAGCAACATCAGCCATGAGCTCGTTTCAGCTCTTCATCCTCTACAAGATAAACAAAATGAGATTTTTTTCGTCATATTGAGAGATCCACTCATGATTGATGTGTTTTCTTTTTTCAGTGTTCCATGACTGCTTCAACATCGACACAAGACATCACCGGATCATCAAAGGTCCCAAACAAGCTCAGTTTGGATACACGGTTCAACAACATGTGGCTGCAGGAGGAGAGAAATGGTGAGTTCTGTCAACAAGTATACAGACTCTTACCCCAACTCATCTGGAACTGAAGAAGCTTCTACGATGGTGAAACTTCTTCCTACAACAGTTGACTCGCTTTCGAAGCACTTGGATAACCATGACCTGGAAGAATGAGAACTTTCACGGACAGAGAGTGCTGGTGTTTTAGTTTAAAATAATGATAACTGATCGGTTATCTGTTGAAAAACTGACTTTTTTCAAGTCATTACTGTTAAAAAACCCAATATATGCTGTTTAAGTGAAACTTTTCCTTTTAATCTGTAGTGCCTCAAAAGTTTCTTTTAATGGAGATTAATACAAAAGCTAATTTATTTGCTCATTTATTTGCTCATAAATTGTATCTAAAATATCCAAACTTTGTGCCAAAAGACCTAAAAAGACCTCAACAATTTGAAAAGAAAAGAAGATTCTAGATTAAGTAGGATAACTGACTTCCTTTGGTTTTTCCCGGTAAAGGTTCAAAGCAGTAATAAATCTTAATTAAGTTATTTGAATTTTAAGATGAAGAATAATAAGTTGATTAGTTTCAATATTTAAGTAGGCACAAAGCTGCATTGTTTGAGATGCTGTATATTTTAAACACAATGTTTTGCTTGAGATAAAATGAAGGACTTAGTCATGAGTAAAACACTTAAGTTTATTTTACCTCATTTTCTGATGTGATTGAAACTGATCCTGTAAATGCTGAATATATCATGTGTCAAACATGTCCAAAGAAATGTTTAAGAAAAGGTATACAGTAATATAAAATTTATATTTCACAGATTGATAAAATCCTTTCCACTATTCTCTTGGAGGCTGAAGTCCAGCTACACAGGTCAAGAGACAAAGGACACACCAGACTTTTATGACTTCCTTATTCAGATGTTTCCTCTTGACTTTGTGTCACTGATAATTGAACAGTGTTATTTAGGAAAGAAGCAAAAATCCATGTGCCCTCCATATGCACTGATGCTAATAGTCAAAGACAATCATATTCTAATTGAAACACAATCCCAGATTTGATGCGCTGCCAGACAGATTTGGCAGTGAGACGGACGAGTTTCCCTCCCAGTGATTGTGATCTACAGCTCGACTCCTGTGGTGTGCAAAGTTTCCTTCTGTTGAAATGTGCTCGCCAGACTAGTTTCTCCTGATCTGGATACGGCACATTCATCATATTACCTCACAGGCCAGACTGACTCCCGGTGCTGTGTGCTATTATTAGCCAACTGGCACAGTGAACAATCCAGAGTTAGTTTACCCCAGAAATATGTGCGCTGGCAAGTAGTCGTCTGGTGCTGTGCCTGGTCTGAACATCGCTCCTGTGTGGAGATGTGTTTTTCATTATATCTGCTTATGCATACATTTCAATGGATGACGTTTGCGGCAAAATGTCATCTGAGGAGAAAATATTCGTGCAACTTCAATTTGGTCGCCGGCAGACAATCCATGTGTTTCTGCTTCACTGTGATGTAGAAAAAACCATTCGTTTATTATTTCAGGCTCAAGTTTTGTCCCTAACTGAAGGTGTTTCCATTAATGTGTGGAATCTTTTAACTATTTTCCCCTTATTATTGGCATCAATATCAATGACTTTTAGGACTAAGTAAGTTGAATTCAAGCAGCTTTTTGGAGGGACTTTGTTGGAATGTATTCTACCCGAATAAATAAGATTGTTAGTCTGGATTCAAGCTGTTTTCAAGAAAAATACATTTGCTGGATCATATAAACTTTTTGTTTCATTGTTTAAACTCTTAAACTTCACAACCTATAATCAAGTTCTTCTCGTTTTTTCAGCACTAAACCTCATAAAACATCTTAAATGAATCAGGTTTTAATTCCAGTTATTTATTGTGCTGCTTTTTTAAGATGTCAATTATCTCCACAGCAGGCGATATCGTTGCGTGTTTGTACAACAATACAAGGTTTAAGAAGGAATGTGTCTGTTGTTTGAGATTTGAACCTGCTGTAGCTCTTGAAGTAGAAATGTTAATAATCATCCTTTTGGCAACTTGTCGGACATGGAACTTATTGACTGCTGGAGAGAGAAATAAAAAACATTGCATGGTGACCTAAAAGTCACGTGTTAAAATGATGATGCAAGTCTTTAAATCAGTTAAGATTGATGTGTTCATTATCAGTAAGATACAGTACAAGATGGGATTCTTGTCAAGTAATATGAATGTCAACTTTGACTTAATCAGTGATAGGAAGGAAAGAAGAAAAAGAACCGGTCAGGATGAGAAACAAATTATCTGAACCTAACAGTTGTCGGAGTTAGCCAACAAATATGTTCATCGAAGTAACTGATTAATGTGTTTATGTCTCAGCAGCTGACTAACACTTTCTGTTTGTGTGTGGGCGTAGAAGTTTTCTAACTCGAACATTCCTCCTATTATCAAAACATTTGATATTCTAGTGAAAAATGAGTCAGTAAAGATAATAAATGTCTTGTTTTTCTTGCTCTGTGGGGGGAAGATACACAGAATGTCCACCAAAGTGGTGACAAATGAAATGAACACTAGACAGTGAAGAGGATTGTGGTTTGTGCTGCTTTTGTTGGTTCATGTATTCATCAGCAGCAAATAAACATTTAAATAGAAAATACATCATCACAGACACATGTTTAATTTGTGCCTCGTCTTCTGCTCATCCTTGTCAGGTGACGATTTCTTTCACATTTATATTTATTATTACAGTCTCTGTTCTTTTAATACCCTCGCCCACAACTTGGAAGCCACATATTTTCCACCACACAAGACTGCTCCGTACACTGGGTTTTGGCTCTAATAAGAAGAGCAAAGAGACACACAGCTGTGGCTCATCCTAAAAGAGCTTGTGTGCGGACGTGGTGTTTGTTATTATCTGAAAATTCTCAGCTGGACTGGGGTGATCGTCATCATTATGTCAGGAACTGTGTTGGACTTTGCAAGATCTTCTGGACAATACTTCCTTCTCACAGATCAAATCTAAGTCGTACTCCTAAATACCCCCAGAAATACAATGCAAAGTTACTATTTTGTTTAAGGTCAAGATCCCAAAACTGACCCCAAAAATTCAACAATGAGTGAATCACAGTGTGGTAGTGGCGAGGAAAAACTTCCTTTTAGAAGGCAGAAACCTTGAGCAGAACCAGACCCAGTGTTGACAGCCTCCTGCTGCAACTGGCTGGGAGGTGGGATGGGGGGTAGACAGAAAGAGTGAGGGAGGTTACAGTGAGAGAAAAGATGAGAGGATAGAGTAGAGTAGGGCAGCAGAGTCCAGGGCGGGTCTATTAGAAGGTCGCAATTCATCACAATTCATTAGACCTTCATATCATTGTTACGATGTTAGATATGCTACGAAAAATAAAGAAACATTCATAATTGGTAACTTACGGTGTGAAACATTAGATATTGGGTCAAGTAAATAACAAGATAATGGTCTGATATCATCTTTAAAGTGTTATCAGTTATAGTTTTTAATTCTCTTTTAATATAACTCATTCGATGACAGTGTTATAACTTTGAATATAGCAGATAATTGCAGTATCATAAGCACCGTTCTCTGAGCATAGCATTATCATTAGACCAACTCTTTCCAAGGCTTTCTCTGAAGGTGTAAGAATCATCAGAAGCTTCTGCTATTGGTCTCCTACATGATTTTTTTTGTACGGTTTCTCCTGTTATTCTCGTCATTTCACTTTGTTTCTCTCATTTAACCTGCTTCCACCACAAAAAGTATGTAAATACATGTTCTGGTGTAGGATTCTTCCACTTCTGCAGTATTTTTCAAGTCCTGGTTATTAATGAAAGTTGCTTTGAACGATCATATTCAGATTACAAAGTATTTGAGCAGGTGTCATTTTGTTCTGTCCTCCGATTGGATGATCATGTAAACTCACTTCATTCAAGTTTGACAAGAGAATACATATATTGCAGCTGTAGACATGGAAACATTTGAGATCTTTTGAATAGAAAAAAGTCTGGAGTAAAAAAGTGGATTGATTTGATCTTGGACATGCTTCGTAATGGCTTTTCAAGGAGGACACTTTCAGTCTAGCTGGATCGAACTTCAAACCTCTGGTGTCCTTTTTTCCCCATGTTTTTATTTGAGCGAAGCGTAAAAGTTTGTTTGTAGTCAGAAAATTGCACCTGCAGGAGAAAAGCAAGTATGAGTTACTGACAAAACATAACTACTGCTCTTTTTTTAAAGCACTGATGTAACTTTAATGATCAATTGTAATGATTTATTGTGTTGAGCTGAGGAATAAAGGAAATCTGGTGGGTTTTTAAGTTGTCTCTATTAGATTTTGATTTAGGAGATTATTTAAAATAAATTTTAATGCTTTCTGAGTTGTCAAATCTTTCATTGATATTATATATTTTGGTTTTGGATTGATTGATGGTTGAGAAAATAGTGCCATGATAGTGACAGAGGTGTTGAGAGGTTGAAGTAGAAATGCTCCACTGAACTTAATGTATTAGCCAATAAATATTTTTTTCTTTCAATGTTGCCCAAAATCCATCATTCTTCTTGCCCAGTCATTTTCCAATTTCTAATAACTATTTCTTCATCGGGAACAATATGGCATCTTCACTTTCTTATGCCTTCTTTCCTCTCCAAAGGCTCCACCTAAGCCAAGCTTAAATTGCCACAATCATTTAAGTTGTCAGTGAGCATCTGCACCAACAGCACTTTCCATCACATTTTCCAGAATTTTCAGATTTCTCCAAAGCTTCAGCTGCGTGTTTGAATAGAAACTGGATCTCAGCTGGCAAGTGACTTTGTGGCGGAAAAAAGGAAAAAGTTGGTTTTATGACTAAAACCTGAAGTAAGACAGACCTGCAGCTGAAAGTCTGTCTTTTTAAAAAGAAAAAAAAAAGAAATTGTAGCTTGGAAACAGTGGGCTTAGACAAGGTGTTTACAGTTGCTTTCATGTCTTCGGCAGCTCGTGTTCCTAGATAACCTGACAGTTTCTTGACTTCTCTGCAAAGAAGTCCCATACAAATTAAAATCGAATATTAAATAGAAAAACCTTTTTAACTTGCAATTAATATATTTTTAAAATAAATAAAACACCATTATATATAAGGATAAATGCTGCACCATCTGACTTCGTACGTGCCCTGCAATGGACAGGTCATAAATCCAGAATGCCCTTCATCTTTTGCCAGTTTAAGCTGGAATAGACATCAGTGTCCTCGGACCCTTGCATCCCAAGAATAAGGACTTGAAAATGAGAAAATGATTGACATGGACTCCGTGGACCTGTGTACTGTCCTGTTGGGTCCAGAATTAACCTTTGGCAGAATTATTTGAGTATTATTGATCATTGGAGGTGGACTAGCCATGAAACTGAATCATTTTTTATCAATTCAACAACTTCTCAAAATGTAAGTTGGCTGAAAACTCCTTATTTCTCTTTAGTCTATATCCTACCTTTAGATATTTGCAATATTGCAGTCATTCATTCTGGTCACCAAATAATACTGACTTAATTAGTATTTTTCAGATCAATAATTTCTTATCTATTTTCATATTTTTTCCTTCTTATGAGGTTAGTACAGATTGGACAGACATGTGGGTATAAAGATTAGAAACTAAAACATTCAACATTCTTTACTTATCTTATTTGTTCTGTATTTCCTGAACTTTATTGTATAATAATATTTAATAATAATATATTTCATTCTTACTCTTATTGAGTCTGTGAAAAGCTAAACAGATGGCTGATCCACATCCATCTGGCAAGAGAACTTCTTGACCGATGAACCACACAGATCTGCATACCTGACCCACAAACCTCTGAAGGCTCCCACTTTTTACAGGTTCAATGTTTATTTTTCTACCGTTCAACTGGGTCCCCTAAGCGGAGTCCTGAACTCTCCCTGCTCCCGCAGGTTAATGCTGTTACAGCACTGTTCTCTGAAGTATTTCGGCATTTAAAATATGTTGTCTTTCAAACTCAAGTCATCAACAGTTGTTTTTTTTCCTTTATTTCATAAATTATATGTCTTAAAAAATAAAATTGAATCTCTATGCAGTTAAATATGCAGTTTTGGCTGATATTTTAAAAAGCAATGGTCTGATTATGAAATAAACTTTCTCCGCCTAAGATGTATAATAGCAATATTAGTCATTAATTGGGTGTTAAATCACCAATATACATTCTAGATTGTGTGATGAAAACCCACACAATCCAAAGTACCCCAGTTTGTTCCAAACCAAGGGAATCAAACCAAAAACCTCCTTGATATATTACCATTAATGGCTGTTGACTGTAGTTGTAGTTTTTTCTTTTAGAATACATAATTAAAATGTTAAAAGTTGTCCATATCAACATGATCCGTTCATACTGTACACACAATAGTTGGCCATTTGGACAATAAATATAAGGTTGAAAGCAATAGCTAATGTTGAAGCTCATCTGACTCAATGACTACACTTTTAAACATTTCATTAATTCAACCGACCTCTATCTTGCTGACTAAAAGTGTTACTTTACCAATAAAAGTTCATTGGCATGACCCCTATTGAAATTCCGACACCGTTGTGCATTATTAAAAAGAAAATGAAAAGAAAAATCTAATTTTCTTAGAGATACTTCATCTCTTAAAGATATTTATTTAAAAGAATGTGAAACCCAAGAAATACAATTGGATCTCTGATGCTTCTCTTATACATGATGGTCTTCAAAAAGTACTATAAGCCAGACCACCAGTTAGTTTATCGTAAAAGTGTTCAAGAGTAGCTCACAGTCACTAGTTTTGCCTCTTTGGAGTCATAAACATTCGTCCATTGATGATGCACTGGGACTCCAGTTGGACACTAATGATGCCTGGAACATGATTGTTTGAACAGCTTCTGGTGAAATCCAGGAGGTCCAGAGCCATCCAAGTCATAAGCAACAATGGACTCTATTCATCAGTAGGACGGATGTATCCTGCCTTGAACTCCTGCTCATTACTGGCCCGGCAAGACAGCGAAGGCAGAAGTAATGATGGTGATATTAATAGCTGTGAAAATATGGGCAGTGTCACAGTTAGTGTGATGAAAATAACTTCCAGATTCAGTGGGACTCTAAAAGTTGGCCTCAAGAGCAATAACAGTAAAGCTGACTTCCACATGAGTCACTCTTTGATGTGAAGTCGGTGGATTCTTTTGACTTTTAACCTTATTTCCTGTGTGGCTTCTGTAAGTGTCAAATAGTAAAAATGTTTTCCTAAACATGTCAAACCAAACCAAACTATCACACGTACCTAATGCTGAGCAGCAAATCTATGATGTGGATTTAACAATGATTAAAAAAGAATGAACCCGACAATGTGACAACGTAGGATTAGCGAAAATATCTGCTTTTCCCATAAAGTGGTTTTTGGTTTCTATCCTGTGGGGCATCGTATAATTCCGAGTAAATCTTTTGACCACTGTTTCCGCTGTGAACTTCAATTGTTGCACTGTTGATGCTTTTAACTCCAGATTTCTATTTTTCAAGCTGTGGGAATCTAGTTGGATTCAACTAATACTGGTCCTGAGTCGACACAAAAAATGGGACAAAATTTGAGCCAGTCATCTGTTCAATTGATTAATCCATTTATGATATAAGTTTGTTAACTCATGGTTCCCTTCGGTGATGTGTGTTGGTAGAGAAGCAGCTGTTTCCTTTAAGGTCCTTTATGATCTCCCCTGTTCCTGAAAGTCAAAACTCTAGACATCTTTATTCTTGATTTTTAAGTGAGGCTGTACTGACCACAAAACTGAAGTACATTACAAAGTATTAAATATGTTTTAATTTTCATAATATTTATCAGAATCTACTTAATTATGATTGTTTGCAATATTTCAATTTCTCCTTTATTTCTGGTTTAAAGTGCTGATTTCACCGTCATTTCTTGTGTTTTTGTTACAGGATATTAGTTGGTGCGCCGTATGAAACGAACGGACACCATCAGACCGGAGACGTATACAAATGTTCCCTCAGCAAACGAATCAATGGCAACGGCTGCTCAAAACTGAACTTGGGTAAAGTATCATTATTTATCTTAACAAAAATGACTGTTTCCTGAATAAAAAAAGCTGGGATGGGATGGAATGGAGATAAAGATCTTTGTCGTTTAGGTTTTGCTTCTATTTTTGGTTCTTCAAGGAAATGTCAATTCGTGATACCAGGATTATACTTTTGAAATTCCCTTTTCACTCACGAAAAATTGGAAGTCATTCTTCAGCAATCCTTTCATTTATTTAAGCCAAATACTGCGGGATTCTAATGAAAAAAATCCTGAAAAAAAGAAGTTATTCAGCCCTTAAACAATCTATATCTGTGCATTTCCCAGTAGCCAACATGGTGTCATATGTGATGCACACGTCTTTAATTCCAGGCATTCCACAATTTGCTGGTTTTTTTCCCCCTTCGTTTATATACATTTCCACATGTGTGTTTTACCCTGCAAGTCTCCTGACTTGAGTCACACATGTGTTGCTCTGGTTAGCTTGGCACATGGAGAGGGTTCTGACTCTGTAGTTGCAACTTTAGCTGGCTAGACAGCAATAACAAACCACTGAATCCCAGATGGTGTTCGAAGGTAAAGTGCATACGTGTCTATGTGTGCATGAGCTCATCTTTGGATTCTCCCCTTTTTTTCACCTTAAGGAAGGATCTCACTGACCAATGTATCCGAGCGGAAGGACAAGATGCGGCTCGGAATGACGCTGACTTCTAACCCCATCGACAACAGTTTTGTGGTGGGAACTCTTCCATATTCCTGCCTGACTTTCCCTGAATAATTCTTCTTTGTCTGAACATTCATTCACTGAAATCTGAATGGCCTAAATGGAAAAACATGCAATCCCACAAAATTGTATTTTAATTCCACGGCTGTCTCGCTGCAAGAATTTTCTGAGAACATGACCTGGATTTAACAGAAGGAGGCTGAGATCATCGACGCTGTTTGCATAATCCTTAAATCTCTGCGTCGACGTTTCAGGCCTGTGGTCCTCTATGGTCCTATGAATGTGGCAGCTCTTACTACAGCACTGGAATATGCTCCCGAGTCAACGCCAGCTTTAAGTTTTCCAGAACAATATCACCAGCATTTCAGAGTGAGTTGAAGGATCCTGTCTTCTATCCGTATATTGTCTAATCATGGTTGATGTTAGGACTGTCAAGTCTTTAGCTCTGAACTCTCGTTATTTTTTTCCCCAGAGTGCGAGACCTACATGGACATAGTGATTGTACTTGATGGTTCAAACTCTATCTACCCCTGGTATGAAGTGCAGGCCTTTCTCATCAACATTCTTCAGAAGTTCCATATCGGTCCAGGTCAAATCCAGGTGAGGAAGACAAAATGATCTGACACATGCTGCCACTACACTTTTTAGTTTTTAGTCTCATTTTATTCAATGGGATGAGTCGCAGTTGACAAATAACTTGATTTAAAGTATATATATTGTGTTTGTTTATTTAAAATAATATTAATACCAATATATGTCAATAGACAGTTTGTATTTTAGATGTCTTATGACAATTTACATTTTCTTTGTGTTTATCTTGTGTGGAAAGATAAGTGCTTGCTGTGACATTAAGATATTGGATATATATTGTTTTGAATACACATAAATAAATACAGGTCATTAGCTCACATGCCAGCATGAATAATACTATTTTTTAAGAATTTTAAGAGATATGCAGTCAATCAGTATCCTGATTTATTTGTAAAGTGCTTGACATAATAATGATGCATACTTGGAACCAGAAGCCCATCATTATAAGTTGATCCAAAGTCCAAAGTTTTCCAAAAAACATTTCAATAAAGAAAGAGGTGATAGTGGGCAACATTTTGAAAGTCAAGAAAAAAAGATGTATTTAGACCCAATAAGTGTTTGTCACGTCTTTCAAAAGTTATCTTATAACTCCTACCTTCTACAAATATGTTGTATGACTCGAGTCCATCACGTCTAATCTATCTAAAATGTGACTTGACATTTCAGGTTGGCGTTGTGCAGTATGGGGAGAAGGTTGTCCACGAGTTCAAACTCAGTGACTACAAATCCGTTGACGAAGTGGTGAAGAGAGCTCGCAGTATTCACCAGCGCGGCGGCGAAGAGACCAACACGGCGCTTGGCATCAACACAGCGCGGTAAAAGAATTTGACGCCATCATTTGACGGCTCTTCTGTTTGCTAACGTTCCCCTTGTCAATACCACAGCGCTGAAGCTTTCAAACAAGGGGGTCGTCGCGGAGCCAAGAAAGTGATGATAGTGATCACCGACGGAGAGTCACATGACAGTCCAGACCTTCAGCAGGCCATTGAAGAGAGCGAGAAGGATGGGATCACACGTTACGCTGTCGCCGTGAGTTTGCATTTCTTCTTTACTTTGGCAACCGTTACCTGTTGGCAGGTTCCTTGGTTTCCGTGGTGATATTAAGAAAATGATTTCATGACCTCATCTGTCGAAACACATCTTTTGACATCTAAGAGAAGACGGAAAGCCAAGAAACACTTTCAGCCACAATGTCTTGAACATATAAGCGTTAAGAAAAGTGCAATAAAAGTTGTCAAGGATCCCGTCCAAACCTCATGATTCCGTATTGCCTCTGGTGCCAATAACCAATGGCACACTTAATTCCATCAGCGGCATCAGTCCTTCTGAGAAACACGTCTGATGTCATTTAGTCGTGAAAGAAATGGTTTTGTGTTTTGCTCAGAGTAAATAACCAAAGACGGTTGAAGATATGTTCAGTTCACGAAGTTCATTGTAACCCATAAGATCACCAAACTTTAAAAAAGTGATATGGTCTTCAACTTTTTATATTTATATATATAGGTGCTGGGTTACTACAACAGAAGAGGAATCAACCCAGAGGCCTTTCTCAGTGAAATCAAGTACATCGCCAGTGACCCAGACGACAAACACTTCTTTAACGTCACGGATGAGGCCGCGCTGAAGGACATCGTCGACGCTCTTGGAGAACGCATCTTTAGTTTGGAAGGTGAGATTCAATATTTCAATACTAATGCTAACATTCGTAAATGAACATGAAAAGAAAAGTGCGTCATCAGACTTTTTTTACATCATTATTTTACCCTTCTTTCTATATCTATATCTATAAAACATTTGGATTTAATTCTGGTTTGCAGCATGTTTTTGTCGGATACACAATTGCTTGAGTCTGGAAAATCAAAGTAAAATTCTTCAGATGAAAATTACTTGAATCCTGAAGTTGCTGAACGACATGAATAAACAGCACATTCACCTTTTATGAGCATCAAGTATTAACAAAGATAAATACAATGTATTTATAGAAGTCCAAAATAAGAGTAATGGGACACAATTAAGAGAACTCGAATTTTAGAACACATTAATCATACGGACTGATAACAAGGGAAACTGCAGATTTAAGACGAAAACCAGGAAAACCACACAACAAAGGAAAACAAAATACAAAGTGATCATTGAATAAACAACTAAAACAAGATTCTTCAAGAGTAGAGCTGGACCACAATTAATGGTTTTTCGCGTCTGGTATCCATTCAAACGTTGCTTTAACAGGAGCGCTGCCATTTAAGTACGTTTTAAGAGAGAAAAAGCACCAAAAGAGTAAAGACGTTATTTAAATAAAAGCAGGAAGGAATGACATCAAACTATTATGAGGTCGCAACACAATCAATGGAAAAACCTAAAGTGTATTCATGCTTATCAGATATGTCTGTCTGAAGAGCAAAAACACTTTAATCTATGTTTCTATTGTTGGTATTTTCTCCTTAAAGTTCACATAGTTGTTGGAAAACCGCCATAAAACGATCCAAAAGAAAATAGAAGACGGTTTCAAGGGAAGAAAATAGGCTTCAATGCTCTTTTCAGCTCCTGCTTTAGTGTTGTTTAGATATCAATTTTCCCTGCTGTGTAAAAAGTCCAACTGACTGACTTGTTTATGCAGGGACCAGTAAGAACGGAACAGCGTTTGGCCTCCAGATGTCCCAGGCCGGGTTTTCTTCGCACAACGTGGAGGTAAGATGCACTGTTGTTCCCAAGCTGTCTCCCCCCAGCTGTCAAAATGCAGAGCAGCACACATTGTCTTAATTTCTGACACGTCATTACCCTTCCTCGGAATATGCCATTAATCACCAATCAGCCCTTCTGCGGCTGTCTGGCTGTGTGGCCCTAGAGCTTTAAGGGGTCCTGATTTAGGATCCCCTGACGGAGAAGACAGGCTTTTTTTTCCACTTCAAGCAACCGGGGATGGGAAATGAGACACCACATGTTCCCCAGGGAAACATAGAAGAGAGAAGCGCAGACACATCATGACAGTTTTTCAGTGGAATCAGTTGTTTATTTCTTTTCTCCCTAGAAGTCAGAGTCTGACGTGACCGCGCTCTGTCTTCAGTGATGGATTTCGAGCCATATTTTACTTGGCCGTTTTTAAGATTGGTGCTTATTTGAGAAGTTTTTTTTTGGTTGCTTTGCTTCCAGGATTTGATTTTGTGTGTAAATACACAGCACACTATTTATCAGGACTAATGCAGAAGCATCATAAGCATGTATGTGGCTGGAAAATTGCAAATGCTTTCCATGATGTCAGTCAAACACCATGAGGGGACGAGAGCTTAATGATCATAAAGCTAGGAGCCAAATTATTTTCTTCTTAACTGGCTGTCTATTCAAACCATAGAAATCCCTTTCCCTAATAATAATTTAACATTTATTCATAGTTTATCGAATAAATAAAAACATTCTAGTCTTTACATCAATACTTTTATGTGAAAATCATTTTCATTTATAAATGTTGTATTATTATTTTTACGTAAAACTCTTCACCGTCACAGACCTGAGCCTCAAATCATCTGTTCGTACTAAAGCCGTCTCAAATGTCTGCCGTTTTTGTGGTTTTCTTTTTGTCTCCCTTCACCTCATCAGAAACGGCTGTGCCAGTGACTTTCCGTTTTTCCAGATATGTCAGTAATGGAGCTTCGTCATATCAAGTAGTTTCCATGTTGAACATCGAATGTATAAATCAATAAACTGCTGATGCTTTATGTGTTATTCAAAGATTGCAGTTGACCACCCAGTTTGATAACTACACACAGGCCGCCTGCAAGTTCATTTAAATTGAGACCCCTAGCTGTGACCGAGTGCAGTCCGCGAATGTTTGTGTGTTGATGTCGACCCACTCTGGCATCTTCACAACCAATAAAGCCTCATTTCCTAACCAGAGCAAAGCACATGGCAGAGTAGCATGCCTGCATGTGCAAATGCAATAGAAAAGGGTTTTCGGGTTGTTTTGAGGTTTCATTCATTCGCCATGGAAACCAGTCTGACCAAAACAGATAACCACATAACGCCACTTACTGTCAGAGGACGACGCGGTCCAAACTCGGTGAGCACACAATTCCATTTTGTAAGAAGAAACTGGAAGTGAATTTGGTGAAAGGGCGAATCGTGGAAAATGTGTTGTCGGCATATTGTGTACAACAGGAGGAAAAAAAAAGTGCGCACATTAATGACAGCAACCCTGTAATTACAATGTCAGCGATACACAGTAGTTGAACCACAGAATATAGAAAAATCCCCCCTCTCTTCCTGTGTGTCTAAAGTTAATAGAGGGTTTTGTTTTATTTTTGTAATAACAAGCTGTAAATCTCCCATGATTCAGGGTGAAATAGTCATTAGCTTTTTAATTTCATCACACCATATGGTTTCTAATTCAAGTTGGAGGAAATTGTGGCGACATTTTTAACTTGAGTTTTATAAGCAAACGGCTCAATTACAGCAATCTATGATCTAATCAATCAATCCAAATGATTCATTACCTCGTGCAACATCTCTAAACTTTTATTCCCATGGACTACAGGATGGTATTCTGGTGGGTGCTGTCGGGGCGTACGACTGGAATGGAGCCGTGCTAAAGGAAACACGACAGGGAAAGGTCGTCCCTCTTAAGTCATCATATGCCCAAGAATTCCCTGAAGAACTCAAGAACCACGGTGCCTACCTGGGTAAGTGTCGCAGAAATAATTTACTTAAACATTTAACGGTTAAAGATATATATTAGCCACTCAACTAAAAGATCCTGTTGATGGTATTTTGGCCTTTTCTTAGGCTAAATTTTATTTTAGTGTCACCATGTTACTGGGTTTTATAACTGGATATGCAAGACATTCATCCGTCTTTCATAGATGATTAAACTAGACACCTAAACTTACATTTGGTTTAAGTTAAGTAAGCATTTAAATATATTTGTTTCCTCGGAGTAGATTTGAACCTGAGGGGTTGTTCCATGCTTTAATTCTGTTCTCCTTTAACAAGCCACTTACAAAGTCTGTCCTCCCAAACCATAAACTTCTGATTCGATCCAGTTGTTGTGGTTTTCCTTCTGACCATTTCCTTTAAATTCCCTTATCACAGGGGTGGGCAATCAAATATTCTAGGGGGGCCACGTTATCACACCGTTGTGAGGAGCTGTCAAGCCAAAAGACAGACAGAAAAATATATATCTACTTAAGTAAAATCTTGCTGTTAGTTAATCTTAATCCACGAAACTGCAATGACACATAACTTCTCTTCTATGAATAAACCCAGCTTGCCCTCATTGCACCCAAAAATCAAACCCTATCTCCCGCCACTCTTGCAAACCTCTGCTATAACCATCACGGACTCGTCTCAGAGCTGATCCTCCAGTGGAATCTGTTTAAGACTCGAGTCGAAACATGAGCTAGAGGGATAGCTGTGCTCAGGGAAAAGGGTCTATGGTGATGAAAGACGAATGTGGAAAAGAATATCAGGATTATGTGGATGTTTTTATGTGTGTCATCAAAATAGGAGAAGAGAAATGTTTTTTCTGAACGCTGGTGATCGAAATGTTACGCTTTTTTTACAGGGTCAAGCACTCGAGTCAAGTGTAATACAAGGCTTCAAATTAACAGTTAATAAAGCTACATGGTGGGATCGTGGTTAGTCCTGCTGACTGTGGGGTTTTTCTGGTGTTTTCCATCGGCCCAGAAAAAGACAGAGGTTAATTAGTGAAGCTAAAGAGACTCAGTGTGAGGTGTGACCTCACACTTTGCAATAATGAATGAGTAAGAAAATAGAGGGATAACGTTCAGATCAATCCCAATTATTTGAATGATATTTGATTTTTGTTATTGTTGAATAAAAAATAACATTGCTTGTCATCCAAACAGGATACACTGTGACATCTGTGGTGTCGTCAAGAAATGGTCGTCTTCTGGTCGCTGGAGCTCCACGATTCAACCACACTGGCAAAGTCATCATCTTCACCCTGAAGAATTCTGGGAATCTCACCATCCTACATTCCCTCAAAGGCCATCAGGTAGATCAGTTTTGAGAATATGCTCATTTAGTGGTGAATATATGTTCATCACTCACCCCTGACTGGATCGACACAGAACATCATTCTTGCTGTCAGACTCTTCACTGGCTCCAAATTCATCTTCTTCAGAATCCTTGTTAATGTTTGATATCGACACTTCTAATTGTTTGAAAGCTTTTGCATGATTTATTTCGGATTAATGTATCGATCTTGCCAATGGTATCATTTAATTGGATACAGCTAGATTTGCAAGCTAGCATACACAGTGAGTAACTTTCCCGGACACAAGACAGCACTATTTAAAGATGCACAAGCCTCAGAGATGAAAGAATCTCACTCCCTAACAGGAATCGTCCTTTGAAGCGGATTTGGAAGTCCGCTCTACACTGATCACTGGCAGGACGTCTGAGACGGCAAGACTCAGCAGCTTACATTGTAGTCAGCGACGGTCCATTCAGAGGAACAGATGTTTTTAACATGAGAGTTTCTTGATCTTTCAACTTATGAGGATAAAAAAATATAATATGCAGATGTTTCCTAATATGAAAACCAATAGATGATGTTCCATTCAGTGACAGATCCAACATTCTCTTCGCCAATATCCCACATTCTGAACTTCTATAAAAGTATCTCACATTTTTAACAACCCCACATTTCCTCATTGTTTGTAACACTGAAAGAGGAAAATATCTCATTTATTCTGGTTCAAGAATCGTATAAAAAGAATGTATAAATCTGGGTCAACATTTCAACAAGATGACGCAACATTCTCAGTGCGTTTATTTACATTTAACGGCAGGAATATGTTCTGTAAAAAGCCTGTTCAGAGAGTTCACTTTATTTAGGTCTTTATGTATTTAAAATGAAAAAAAGTTCTTCAGTTTCTGCTATTTCAAGTTTCAATCATGTAATCCAAGATCTACATCAAGAAAGAAATTTGGGGTACCTCTGGCATGTTTTTGGATAATTCCCGGACGTATCTTTGGTGATACTCTGGGTACTTCCAAATGGAAGGAAACCAAAGGAGAATCCTGAACAACACCAGGCGGTTTCAAGGGAAAGGCTTCTATGGGCCTTGAGCTGTGGTTCTTTAATTTTGTTGGATTAATTGGATTTATTATTTTGAAAGAAAAATGCCACTAAAACCTGTACACGTACATAAAAGTACATCAATTTACATATTTGGTTTAAGTCTGAGAAAGAAATCTGGCTGAAGAGACTTTGGGGTTTTTGGGACTGTCAAACTAAAGTCCACTTGTCTAGTACACTACTTCCTCCTGACTTATTACTGAAGTCTTTTCTTTTCTTGACCATTGTATCATTTAAGATCGGCTCCTATTACGGCAGTGAGATCGCACCCCTGGATATCGATGGCGACGGCGTGACCGACAATCTCTTGGTGGCAGCGCCGATGTTCTTCAGTGGAGGCCTGGAGAAGGGGAAAGTCTACATCTACAGAGTCACAGAGCTGGTGGGTCGACACGCTCCACAAATACACAGTCACAGACCTCAGACTACAACAGTATTAATCACGGTCGGTGAGCACCTGTTCAAACTCCAGACATAGACGCTTCTTTCCAAAATAACTCCGCTGACACAAACAGAACCAGACTGACACATTCCAGTTCCACAGTTAACACTGGGTGATATGCTGTGGAAAGACATGTGGCACATGGTCTTATCCAGATCAGATTCACAGATCAAACACGGTGGTGCCAGCCTGTTGCCTTTTGTTTGTGGAAACCTACTCAACAGAAAGGCATTCCCTTTTTAAGCCCGTTCCCAGATAATCATTCAGAACTTTCCCGAATTTCCCAATGTTCCAGGTCTGTCTCGATCATCGGATTAATAAAAGTCCTCCGCTTTATTGAAGCCACGGAACAGTCGCAGTATAATGTCTTAAAATGACTGTGTGCTCCAAACCACATCTGAAGAGTGAAAGTTTAAAATAGGAACACTTTCTATAAAAATGTTTATGTCATCATCCATTAAGGGCATATGTGTAGCAGAGGCTGCACATTGTGGTGGGTTCAATTGTTACTGCTGGACTATTTTGAAGGTTGTCATGCACAAACTTTGTTGATCTGCTGAATAAGTAATCACATCCTTTCAATAAGATGTTGCGGTTAAATGAGTTCTCTCTGTTGGATTAGTGATCATTAGAGAGCCTCACAAGATCTAGTTATACAAAAGAGAATCTGATTCGTTACATAGATTTTTCTTTCAAGTATAGTCGCCTAACAAAATAGGTGTACATCTACTACAACAGATAAGAGCAAACAGAAAAGATAATGTATATATATATATATATATATATATATATATATTAGGATTGATATGTGTAAGAGGATGCAAACCTAAATTACCAAAATATAACATTAGATTTTGAGAGAAAAGAAACATACAAATATAATGATGTACATAAGATAAATGAGAAATTAGGTGATTATTTAGTTTTTCAACTGAATGACAATAAATATAGCTAATGGTTTAAGTGATCCATGAAAACTATGACACAAAATTACAATTAATAAAGAATAATGAGGGCCACGTCTTGTTTCTCTTTTTTAAGAGGTCGTAAGAAGGATTTGACAGTTCAAATGTAATCCAATTTTCTCCTCATTAGAATCATATAATTCAGCTCAAAACAAAAATAAAAGTTGCTAGAAAGTTACGTAGCTATTGAAGAGTTTGGCTCTTTCCAGCCTAATAAACCAAACAGCTGTTTCCATTCATTTACTTTATCAAATTCAGTCTTTCCCTCTGAGAGAGACATGCTGCCCTGACACTGATCTCACGATGAACAAGTAGTTTTCTCTCCTCGCTGCCAAGACCAACTAAAAACGACACCAGTTTAACTTGTGCTGAAGACTCGTCTCACACATCCACAGCCAAGCGTAATATTACAGTATCTGGTAGCAGGTCAAAACTAACATGCAACACGTTGATGATCTGCTCTTTAACTGACTCTTCAAGTCTGAGAATGACCCGTAAAAGCCTCTGCAAACACCACGTGTTTGTGATTTCAAAGCCTCCGAGCATATTTTCCAACCAATCTCCCTCACCCCAGGTGGCACGAAACCTTCGTTCACGTTAGTTTTCAACTTTTTCAGGAGTGATCTCATGTTTTTCCCGTCAGCTGGTGGAATGGCTTGAATGACTGCTGATGGAAAAGTTGGTACTTTTTCTTCCTGAATGACATTTAAAGTTGGAAAAATAAATTAACACTGATTTCTTAAGCTTTTCTTGAAACAAAATGATTTAAGAATTAATGTTAAGTTATGTTTTTGATAAATATGCTCCTTTTTTATGATACTACCAAATAGTGCTTGTATTTTTCTTCTTTAATATCAGATTATTTTCTTTCCGTTCATTTCAAAGTAAGTTAGGTCAATGCTAAATCACCAACTGTTTTAAGATGACTCACATTTTGAGAAGAAATTTGGGCTGTAAATGTACTTACACGGATGATTAAGCAAAGAAATTACAAAAATAAGTGGCGTTACTGCAGAAATTTTATATCTGGCTTCTCAGACATGACACTGCTCAACTACAACAAATATAGAGACGTAAGTCTGATCCATCGACTTCACTAAAAGTGTCTTCTGTCCCGTGAGAAAGGCATCTAGTAGATCCACTCTAAGTGTCTTTTGAAAGGATTAAAGTGACACTGATCTGTAAAAACCTTGTGTCACTTGTGTTAATTGTAAAACCTTTTCATGGCTTACACTTTTGTAGATTTACATTTAGAGTTTTTATTCAAAACACAGAATTAGTTCTCAATATTAATTAGTTTTTTTTATCAAATAAATACCTCTTATTATTGTATACAATACTCTTTAGGATGCATGTGTGTGTGTGTGTGTGTGAATGGTTTTTTGAGGCCTCTCACCCTAGGTAACTGGGATAGGCTCCAGAGCCTTCCGTCCCAGTTAAGGGAATTGGTTGCAAATTAATGAGTAACCATCAGTAACACACCTAGTCAGTAAAAACTATCCCTAAATTAGTTTGTTATGACCTTTTTTTTACTTCAACACTGTACATTTACAGGTCAAACTTTTCTGAAATAAGTCTTGTTTCATTACTTTATGTTTTTCAGAATCGTTTCATCCTGGAAGGCTCGTTGGAGATCCACAACGGCGGCCAGAACGCTCGCTTCGGTTCGTCTCTGGCGCCAGTTCCCGACCTGAACGGCGACGGCTTCAACGACCTGGTGGTCGGAGCTCCTCTGGAGGACGAACACAAGGGAGCCATCTACGTTTTCTTCAGTCAGCACAATAGGATTCTCCGCAAATACAAACAGGTGACCTTTTGTTCGAATACATTATGAGAAATTATAAAATGATTAGTTTATGTTAATAGAAAAAATAAGTAAAAAATTGTTTTCAAATGTTTTAAATATTAACGTTGTGGTAATTTAATTTACATAGTGGTGTAAACAAAATAATAAAATGATTTAATAATTTCAATTGCAATCTTAAAACCAAGGGGAGATGAAGTTATATCATGTTTTTGTTTCAGAGGATAGCAGCAGCAGATTTAGCCCCCGGCTTGCAGTATTTTGGCCGCAGTATCCACGGGATGATGGACTTAAATAATGATGGTCTGGTGGACTTGTCTGTTGGTTCTCTAGGAGCTGTTGTTCTTCTCTGGTTCGTACTCCTCCATGTCGTTTTTTACTGTCATTGGAAACATCTAATAAAAATGCTAATGTTTAGCTCTGAAGTAAATTCGTTTCTCACCAGGTCACAGAGTGTCGTCCGCATATACGCCAGCGTCAGGTTCGAGCCCAGCAAAGTCAACATCTTCGTGAAGGACTGTCAGAGAGGTGGCAAAGACGTGACCTGCATGTCAGCAATAGTGTGTTTCAACATCACCGCCAGGACGGCCATTGCTGCCACACAGGAAATTGGTAAGTCAGCAAAAATAATCGTCTTCGGTGGAAAGACTCAACACAGTTTTCCTGTTTAAAGTATTCACATTTGAACCACAATAATCGACCTCAGATTCAATTGACTTCAGATTTAGAAAACAAGTCTATTTTGAGTTGGATTGAGATGGCTTGTGACTTTATAAAACATTTCAGATATTTGACTGAACTCAAGAGAACCAGAACAGCTACAATGATTGTTTTGTGGTCCTGCTATTGCACGTTTTATTGAATAAATATAAAAAGGATATTTAATTTCTGTGACTGCATAATTATCTGACTCAAATATGTCAAAGTTCTGAAAATAAACTCAAGAACGGATTGTGACATTGAGTAGTTTATAGGAAATAGTTTTCCCCCTCCACATAATCACCTCTCAAACATTCCTGCACCAGATTGTCTTCTGTTTTAATCATATAAGTTTGGAAATAGAAAAGGTTTGTCATATTTTACAGATAAAGAAATGGTGTTTTTAGTCCATAGGTTAATGTAAATAGGAGAATGGTTAATGGTGGTTGAGATTTTTCAGTGTGAAGGTATCAAAGTGTAAAAGTATAAAGTGTCTGAGTCTATTAAATGGCTGTGAAATGTTGCAGTGAACGGCTTCTTTGCCTGCAGTCATAACAGACCGACGGATTACTGACTTTCCAGATCGGTAGTCAAAACCAATCTTTTATCTAAATCAACAAGTTGGCAGGAAACCATTTCTAGCCAAAACTCTTCTTCCATGACATTTCATTAAGTCTTGATATAACTTTTAAACTTCGATTAATAACAAAATATATAAATTGATATTTATAGAGATCCCAATGTTGTTGCTGCTATTAAGCCCAGACATTTTGCCTGTGAGCAGGTTTCTCTGTCCAGAATCTTTGAAAACTGTCTCAAAAACGGGTGTGAAAAGCTTGTCTGTCGTCTGTCAGGTAGATATTTTCAGAAGCCAACCTGCTTGTTTTGAGATATAAGATTTCAGCTTCAGTGTCAGGGAGGGGAGTGTGTTCCTGCTTAACCTCTTGAGCCTCGACAGCTTTATCAAATCATGCCCTGAAGACGAGCGGAACAAATCCTGGCCTACAAGTCTCTCTACAGTGAAGCACATTGATCCGATTATTCTTATTGTTTTGTCTTGTTAGTGATGAGCAGCAGATGTTGCTGCTCTACTGGCTCAGCAACGGAAACAAATATAGACATTTGTTCTGTGTTGATCGGTTTGCTCATCTAGACACATCTAAAGTATTTACAAGTAAAACAAAGCAATTAGATTAAATTAAAGATTATTTCATATGTCACTTTAAATAGTTATTCTAACTCAATTATAGATCTATCTCAAAGAAAATTAAGTGTCAGAGTCCAGAACTCTTAACAGTCACATATTCATTTAATTTATTCTATAATGCGTCGAGAACAAGGTGTTCAAACGTTAAATCGTTACGCCTCTGGTGCTTATTTAACTAGAACAAGTAGGTTTGGCTTTGACCAACTCCTGTGTGGGTTGTGAGTGGATTAAGGAAAATGTTGAAGGATTTCGGTAGTTGAGTGATTTGGTCACACATTTATGATGTGCTAAACTAAATGCTGCGCCACGTTGCTATTTCCGACCATGTAATTTCCCGAGAGATGCCAATTAAATGGCACTTACCAAATCAAGAAGTGGTGACTCGAGGAACTCTCGAGAAAAAGTGGATGCTTTCACAAGTTCTTAATACCTCATCACTTCTCATGTCTCCAGGGATCAAATACAACGTCTCCATCTTGGAACGACGCTTTAATCCTCGCGCCGCGTTGGATAACCCGAACGACATGCAACTTCAGAACGCTACTCTTCATCCTGGAGAGGAGACTTGTCGACACATCTACTTCCATGTCATGGTAAAATGTTTTACTAATACATTAATGCATGTTTTTGAATGTTATATTCACATCTAAACAAAAAATATTGAATCTAAATTATTCATAGTTATAGAAGGAGGGAAAGTCATATCACGTTAAAAATGAATGGTTACTGTTATTTATTAAATCGTAATATATATAAGATATGTTTTTAACTATACTACTAAATATACTTTTTGGCTCTTTCTTGCCTTTAAAGTATTTTAAGATAATGTAATTAAAGGTATTTATATGACCCACATAGCAAATTAAATTGCTAGCAAATTACATTTATATTTATATATTAATTATATTTATATGTTGAATAACCGTTTCAACGTTAAAAATATGTTGTTTAATGAACATTGGTTGAACATAAGAAGGGGGTATTTGTAGCAGGAATTTGAATATCTGTGACAAGTTGACACAGAGCTTGATATCTATGTAATGCAATTCATATACATGTAAAACAACATTGATTCGCTGTAAGAATAGGTTAAAAATTTAACGTTGTTTCAATGTTGATCGTAGCGAGTGCTTTCAATGTGGTTTCAATATGAGTCATCTGACAATTTTTTTTAACCTTGATTCATTGTATTTTTGTTATAGTGTTTATTATTATTGAAAAAACAATGATATTCTTCCCCTATCAACTGAATTAGCTTATGTTAACTTGCTTAACCACTAAGTACTTCTTATAAGGGGAATCTTACTTCAGTTTTTTTTTTTGTTTTTTTGCAACCATCAAGAGCATTTTTAATACAAGTTATTGTCAATGCAGCGCCCGGTACTAGATGGATAGATTGAGTTTATTAATCCCTCTGGACAAGGACACAAAGATTAACGTAGAATAAAATCATCCTTTGACTCTGCTCCTGCTACCAAATTCAGAGTTATAAAGTCTAATAACACGAGTAATGAATGAGTCCCTGAGTATATTAGTGTTGCATCTGGGAAGAAGCATTCGTGCGCTCCTGCTTCTCTGCTCACCGATAACAATATTCAGAGGATGACTGTCATCATCTATAATGGACAGTAGTTTCTCCAGGGATCTCCAGAGATACTACATGTGGTCTTTGTTCAACAAAGCATTTAAAAATGTAACATTTCGATGTTTCCTTTTTGTAATTATAAATCACCTTAATCGACTGACAATAAATTCAATTTTCCAAATGTTTGCTCTCAGGAGACGTCGGACTACGCCCGGCCCATCGTGTTTGCTGTGCAGGTCGGTCTGCAGCATTCTGAAGGCGCACCAGTTCTAGATGACGCCTGGCCGACATTAGTCAAAACTGAGGTTGGAATATTTAACACAAGATTGTGTTTAAATACGAGGAAGTCTGTTAAATATACAAATCTTTTATTAGCTGCCCTTTTGGAACGGCTGTGATGAGGACGATCGATGCATCCCTGACCTAGCACTGCAGGGTATGACGGACCTGATGACTCGAAGGTAGATAAATACACACATTTCACACACAAACAAGTAAAAATATTTACACTGAAACTAAATTGAATGTATGTTTGTTGTCTATGTCAGTCAGTTCTGTTCGCAGACTCTACAATCTAGCAGTGTTTTCTGCAGCCGAGACAGCGACGAAGAGAGAGAGAGGTCAATGCGGGTCATAGAGGGCAACAGGAAGAAGATGGTGGTGGACGCACGCTTGGAAAATAAAGGAGAAAATGCCTACAATGCCCAGCTCAACATATCCTACTCACAGAATCTTCATTTCTCAAGCCTGATCGTGAAGGTGGGTGAACTCTCTAGGTGATGTCGAGAGACGGAACGACCTCACAGGTCATGTGTTTCTTCACGTAGGGCATCTCTGACATCAAGATCGAGTGTTACATCGAGGACAAGCTGAGGAACGAGAAGATTTGCAACGTCAGCGCTCCATTCATGAGGGGTCGGTCCGAGGTAGGGATTAAATATGGTTTTCAGTAGTTGAATTAGAAGGTATTTTGAATTATATATTTTCTCTTAAGGCCAAGAAAAGTGTTTAAAAGTTGAGTTTCAATCGCAGACATCACAATTGAGATCACCAAAAACACTTTTTCAATTTCTTCTCTGTTGCTTAACCATCAATTTAACCCTTTTTTGTTTTGGTGAAAATCAAGAGCAAGACTATTTCCCCACATTTTCCATAAATATGACCCTCAAATAATTCATCCTGAGTCACAAATCTACATGTTTTCAGTCGCGATGTGGTGTAAGATACAAAAAACAAACTTATATACCCGTCCACAGACATGTTTTGGGGAAAGTGTCGACGATAAACGTGAACTGTTTAACCAAAACAGTCGCCATCGAGGCTCTCGAACCTTTATTCGGGACACATAGTGAATAATAATTTAATATATTGGACCAGACACCGACGCACTTTCAAGAGAAAATAAAAAACAGTGAAGACCCGACATCTGTTTGAGATTCTGCGCACAAGAGGACACACGGTCACTGTAACAATAACACGTTGCTGAAACATAAAACCTTTAGTGCAAAGTCTTAAGAATTCCCGGGAAATGAGCCATAATAACATATGCAGGTCTTGCCGACATCACTCACGCAGTTACCTTACGCAAACTCTTATCCATGCCAAGATTGAGACGACAGAAAAGACTTTTATATGAGAGTCAATTAACATTTATTTTAAGCGGTTGTCGACCAGGAAGCGACAACACAATCATCTGTATCTCCTGCTCTTACGACACATCCATCCCGAGTTAGTCCCATGAACCAGGTGACCCTGAATGAAAAGTGTCCCGTTCTCATCTGTTCCTCATTCTCCGCCGTGCTGACTCGGACCCTTTTTTCACTCGCTTGTAATGTCAGGGAAATTTACGGGGGACTCTAATGTCCAGAGCTTTTAAGAGTATTTTTATTTAGTTTTCAGGCGGGTGATGTTTGAATGATTTTTGAGTGGGGGTTGACGCTGATGGTGCTCTTGCGTCATGCAATTAAAAGGTATTAAAGGGAAAGCAGATGAGGTTTTCTGTCCTTTTTGAAGTCTGCTAAAGATCCAGTGCCGTGCTGGTGCTGACTGGACGTCTGGAGATAGAGAATGGAGGTGATGTCATTGAGCCGAATAAGCAAACATCGCCGAGCACGAAACCAACACATGTCCAAGACGCAGCCGTTTATAGTTCAATGGATATTTAAAGGCAGCAGAGGAGATGACGGGGTCGATAGGACGTTTGAAGATGGTTCAGAATATAGCAACCTCAAAAACCATTTTATTGGATCGTTAATTGTCAATTCTATTTACTTTAAAGTGACGTAAGACATTCTGTGGGGAGACCGTGCTTCTCTTTCTGACCGTGGATTCCCGAAAAAAGTCTTTAGCCAAGTTCATCGTTTACAGTTACATTCTACGAAAACACACAAAGAAACTTGCAACAGTTTTGCAACAGTTTTGGAGTCGGAGGTCTTTGATACAGTGTGAAACAATAGACGCGGATCGATGTGTGGCTTCACAAAGGAGCAGCTTCGTGCTTGGTCTGTATTTCCATGTTTCAACTACTTTGGCACGCCATCATCACATCCAGCCACAGACCGTCACGACTTCCAAACCCACTGCATGTATGCAAATATTTGAGCTCCTTCTCTTCTCCCGTTTCAGCTGCCTTGACCTCAGAAGGAGCTGCTCAGTTTTCTTGCAAAACAATAAGCGTTGTGAAAATGACACACACATTTTTAGGATTGGGAATGGAGTAGAAGCAGTTTAATGGGAAATTGTGTCTGAAGATGAGGCGCTGACCTGGTGTTACATCCAACATAGACACTTGTCTTTTCATCCTCCATTTTCATATCAGTAAAATACCCAATTCATATTTTTGTAACTCTTTAGGAATGGGGAACATATATAACTATTAATATGATAGTTATTTATAAGTGTATTAACAAAATGAGTCAAGTATTGACTATCATAAAGTACTAACTCACACCTTGTGACTCTACTCTTCCCTTAATAGAATGATTATTAGTTAATCCTCTGAACACTGTCATCAGTGAGCCGAGAAGCTGATGGGGCATGAATGCTCCTCCCATGATGCAACACTAATAGACTCAGGGACTCATTCATTCCCTTTTGCTATTAGATTGTTTAATTCTGAGTTTGGGGGCAGGAGTGGAGTGAAAAGATGATGATATTCCATGTTAATCTTTGTATCTTTTTTCTTTTTCTTTTATCTATGTTCTTTATCTTTAGATCTGTATGTTTTAACATTACATCTTAAGACTGAATGAAATATTGACGCTATAAAATACTCCTTTTCCATGCAGGTTACATTCCGTCTGGAGTTTGAATTCAGCCGCTCGGTGTTCATGGAGTATGTTCGGGTCATTCTGGAGGCCAGCAGGTTTGAATATTAATCTCTTTTTCATCTGAAAATGCACTCTTTCCACAGAGTTGAGCCGTTAGAGTAAAGGTTAAATAAAAAGCGATGTATCATTTAAGTTTAATTCAGTTTAATGAATATGCTTCTATCCTACATTTGTAGCGTTACCATTATTTATTTCAGATAACTCTTGTTTCCCGGTTAGGTACACATCCGATAGTAAATGGTTAAAATAATATAAAGGTAAAATTTGATTTATTTAATAATTTTACTAACAAGGACCTGAGGACTTATAATAGATTAATTCAAATTTAAATACAATCAGTGTTCCTGACTAAATAGATAAAGAACAATATAAATCAGTCCAAACAATTATCCTGCAGTGTTGCTGTGCAATCTTTGGTTTACAACTTATTAACAATCAGAGGTCTTTGTCTTCACAGCGATGGGGAGGACGAGAGCAAAGCTGATAATATCAACGACATTTATTACCCCCTTAAGTACGAGGCGGACCTCCTCTTCACCAGGTTTGTCTGTTTTTGTCATATCAGACAGGATGTCTTCATCTCGTCGTTTAATATTCCTGGAATATGGAGCATAAGGGAACTGACAGAGAGGCTGATATATATATTATATTTTAAGCTTGTTTATGTGGTGTTGATTTGACATGAATCCTAGAATATTTTTATTTTTTGTGAACATTAAAATGCTAAATGCTTCTCTTATAATCACCTTTTTAAAAAGTTGTTCTCATTGATTATGTTTTCATGAAGGGATTCTGATCCATCTCGATACGATATCAAGTCTGAGCTGTCGCTGGAGGAGCCGGGCGTCATCGGCCCACCATTCAATTTCACCTTTCATGTGAGAACCATCAGTTTCTATTCACGTACGCTTCCATTTTAATCCAAATCGTGATCACAGCCCTTTCATCTTTCTTCCCTTCAGATCGAGAATCTTGGATATTTCCCAGTCAGGGATCTCCACCTGAACATTGAGATCCCAGAGATGACAAAAAATGGCAACCAACTGTTCCAGATATCTGACTTCCATATTGACCAGGTGATGTAGAGAGTGGTGAGGTCATTGATGTGCAACACATGATGCACTGTAAGATCTTGATCAGAATACTTCTATATTTGAGACAACCTTTATTTGTCACGTGATCACTAATATATTTAACCTGTGGTGATGACGTATTGAAACATTCAGGATAAAAACAAATGATTCCACAGTCTCAAATAATCATTGTAAATATCCATTATAATATTGAATATATTTCCCTTTCCCCTTTTATTTAGTTTGTATACTGTTGCTGAGGTGTTTATGCATTTTCAAAGGGTGACAGTGAATTTATTTTGGTTTTTACAAAGCCAAAGTTTTTTATCAACTTCTGTCTTAACAAGAACTTGAATCAACTGTGGCCAAAATTAAACATAGAAACAATTACAGTATTTCTACAAGAAAAGTTCTAAATTAATTAGATTAACCGTCCATGATTTCTTTTTGCATTAATATAAAAATAATTGGGCTTTGTCAGGCCTGGGGTTAGTGCCCAGAAGATACATTTAAAATGCTAGATTCTCTTATTAAGTATTTGACTATTGAATTTTAGCATAATTCTGAAGTAAATGTAGAAAAATTGTACATTTTTATTTTAAAATGTAATTTAAGATGTTTTTCATTTATTTATTTTTTCTTTTCATTCACGCTTTGTATAATCCCACTCCAAGAGAAATAATTTGGTAAATTGAGAAAATCCCTGAATTATATTAAATATAATTGATGAAAAATGTCTATTTTGGAAACACATTTTCTTGAGATGAATTCCAAAAATTACAAGTTTAATAAATATAAAATTAAATATTGATTCAAATGAATGGAAAATAGTTTAAGCTACTAATAACTGATTTATTGGTTCTTGATGTATTTAAAACATTTTAAACAGATGGAATCTGAAGCGTAGTGTTTGAGAAAAGAAGTGGAATTTTTGTGTGAACCATGCTGACATTGTTCTCATTTGTAGAGAGATGGAACAACGTGTTTACCGCCACAGCATGTGGCTCAAAGTCGAGCTTCACCGGAGGACCTGTCACGCTTCTCACGCTTGGTAAACTACGACCACAGGGATTGTTTTCAGCACCGTTTCTTCTTGACCTTCATTCATCATTCTGTTGTTTACAGAACCGCACCAACACACTGACGCTGCCCCTACAGTGCACGGTGAACGTGGCGTCCTACAGAGAGATCACAGTGAGAATCACAGGAACCCTACGGTTAAACACATTACACGCAGTAAGTGTCAGGTGTTTTCACTTTCTTCTTCATCAGATCCTGAACTAACTGCTGTCTTTTTCATGTTTTTTTCTTTTTTTATCTCAACATCTATCACTCTTTATTCAGAACATTGCCTGTTTCAATTGACCAAGACTGAACCCAAATACTTAAACTCAAAAATATCTAATATTTGCTCATTTTTAGTACAGAAATAAACTTGAACTTTCACAGCAACCACATCAATCCATTTTTCAGGTGAACTGTGTCACAACAATGTTGTTCCACAGAAACAAAGTAAGCATTAGCATGAAGGCTACAATATTATGTACAGTCTGAGGTTCCTGAAAAACCATTCAAGGACAAATAGATACAAAAATTCAATCTAATCTTTCTCAAATATGATTTAACTTTGACTTGTTATCTACATTTAGGGAGACCATGGCACCATCTTGTAGTTTATCAAAATATTATGCCCATTTTGGTGAAACATGGATGACAACAAAAGACTTCTAAAGCAGCTCCCAAATAAAGAGGTTGTTCTGTTAAACCTTCCTGTTAAATCTTCAGAAGGAAACCATGTTTTATATGTACAATAAAGTCACATCAAACTTTTGTCACACAATAAAAGCAGTAAAGATAATAATAGTAGTAATTCATGACTGTTGAGATTGACAATGTTATACTTTCTATACTAATTAAAATGTATTTATAACAAACCATGTTGAATTAAAAACTGCATATTGGAAAAAAACTTAGGTTTCAAGAGGTCAATTACACAAACAGACATTCTGGGATGCAGACAGTTCTTAAACACTCAAATGTAAACTCATTAAAAAAGGAAACATCCGCCGACTAATCCACTCTCACGGCGTCTCTGTGGTGCTGACAGTCAAGTCTTCTTTCAGCTGAGTGACGTGTGCGTTCATGTATTCTCCAGCTGAAGTTTAAAGTCCTGGAAGTGGTGACCAGCGCATCGGTGGAGCTGCCGGCCGCCAGCCACATGTTTCTGCACGAAGAGAGGCCCGTCCGACATGTGAGTCAACAAACACTGATGGTGTGAACCTCTGATCCACATCAGACTTCTGCCAGCGTCGGGTTCCTTCATCATTTCCAGATGAGGGTTCTCGCTTCATGTGACGCGGGTCTGGTGCAGAGACAGTCGGTTTGTTTTTGACTGACACAACCAGGGACAAGAAGCTTTAATACAAAGTTTTCTTCAGTTTGTTTCATCTTTTAACATAGACACCAATAAAAACAGCATCCACTATCTATTAGGGCTTATTGTGGTGCTGTTATAATGCGCCAATGACCTCATGAAAGTTGGTGTGAGTTCACATGACCTACTATATGTCACGTGTTTCCTCGTCCTGTGAAGTTGATTCAACTGCAAATCATTCGTATCCTGGAAACACCGTCTATAAATGTTATTCTTCATTTTCCTGCCAACAAAATCCCCCATTTGTTTAAGTTTCAAAGTTCTGGAGAAGGTTGTAGTTGTTTTCAAAAGGGGGTGATGGTGCTCAGGGACCGAAAGGACCAGCAGCACAACATGTAGCAGGTTAATCTGACACAGAGAGAGCTCTGCCTCCCTCTGCTGGACAACACGAGCACGCAGCCATTAAGCGCTATTATTTCTCTTGAGTGAAACTGGTTTTGTTGTATAAATAATGTAGTTAAAACAAGTAGTATGAGGTATCTCCTGGGCTCTTGCTTTGACAAGTGGTGGTCTGTCTTTATAAGTGAAAGAAAATGAATGTCAGCACTTAAACGATAAAGTATTGGTTTGATTTGACACATTTACTGTTATCAATAATAATTCCTGGTTGTCTTGGAGGACTGACAACATTTTTTTTTTCTTATTGTTCTTCAAATGAATAAGACAAGTGCAAGTGGGAAAGTGGTCTTTATCACAAGCAGCAGCCCATAGAAGCCATACAAGTAAATGAGCAACTAAATAACGCAACCTTTTAACCTCAACAGAGTAATATTTTTCTATACTTTTATACACAGGCAGGCTGTTGTCTTTACTAACTTTTCCAAAAGAACGACTATATTGATCATTTTAAACTGATATGATTATAATTGATAAATTAAATTAAGATAATATAAGCAATTCGATTTTTCTTAAACCTTTTATGTCTCTTGGTGTGTACAAATGTTTTTATTGTTTTTGTGTAATTATTTTGAATGAGAAAAATATATATTGGACTAAATCCAACATTTCATTATAATTTTAATTTTAAAATTCTTAAATAAAAAAATATTGATTTTCCCAATTCAAACATCACCTTCAAATTGAAATTATAAGCATGGACTACATATAACATATCTGCCTGGGATAGAACCAGCAACCTCCTGAGTAACACAGTCTTTAGTAACTTTACTTTGCTTATTTTTTCATATTTTTTACTTTTTTCTTTTTTAATGCTTCTATATTAGATCATATTGGAGATCAGGAAGGAAGGAGATTACAGAATTCCTACCTGGATCATTCTTGGAAGCACGTTGGGAGGACTTCTACTGTTAGCACTCCTTAGTCTGGCTCTGTGGAAGGTGAGACACGTTTAAACTATTCTTCATGAGCTTCTGTCTTCTCTTCTTCTCAATAAATGATATCTTGTCAACGTATTACATACCTATTGATGTCTCCTCTACGATCGCAGCTCGGCTTCTTCCAGCGACAGAAACTGAGAGAAGAGGACGAGCAGGAGACAAACGGAAAAGGGGCAGAAGAGCGGTAACGCAGGCTGAGGGCCCCCCAGCAGACAACTTCTTCACAGGGGACCCCACACTCAGGGACTAACCCTCTTCCCCTGTTCTCCCCCTCAAACACCAAAGACAGTTGAGCCCTGGCCGCTGAAGAAGGCTCGTCCGGTGCACTAAATCGGTCGGCCCACTGTGGACCCCAGACCCCAGAGACTTGGCACTGACATTCTCACACACCATCCCTGCACTGTTGGAGCGTCTGTGCTCTGCATGTTGTCCTCGACACATCAAAGAACTCCTCTGATGTTCTTGGACCGATCTGCGCGGCAAGCTTCCAGCCTCGTCAGGCACTTGCTCTCCCATTTTTGATTGTATATTTATTTAACTTTCATGGCTTTAACCTCAAGGGCCAGCGCTGCCCGGCAATCTATTCAAAGAAGTGTATAAATATTTTATTGTATATTGAATTCAGTGTTGAAGAGATTCTATTTGGCTGGTTACTTTGCAGAATAATTTATAACAACAAATCCAAACACGATATAAAAACTTTCTCCTCCTTCATCCACCCCTTTTTATACACGCATGTCCATTCTTGTAGATCCTTTGGATAATTTTTTTAACTGTTTGATGCACTTTTATTTTGTAATTTTGTAACTTGAATTTGTAAATAAGTGCCTTTTTATATCCACTAAAGTATTATATTGCTTTATAGTACGAAACAGCAACAGAAGGGAAAAGGTTTGCTGTAAATCTGTAAATGGAGTCATTGTTTCTTTTTTGGTTTAAACCATGAATGATTGTTTGCTATGATGAGGTGTGAGCAAAACACCTAAAAAATAAAACATTCTAGAATTTTCTCCTGCTTACCAATTCTTTCCAGTTTACTTTTTTACTAGCGATAGTTTGATGAGGTTTCATCAAATAGTGAACTCATTTTCAGAGCTCAATAGGTTCTCTCAGTTCAAAATAATGAGAGTTTTATCGAATTAATAGTTAAAATGATTTAGTTTTTATGGGACAAGAATAATCAGTATTATAATCACTTTTTCATGTTTTAGCCTACAACTAATAGCCAAATGTGACTTATACTGTATCTTAAAATATATATACTTCCATGAGAGGGCGATCTAGACTCGTGTGCCAGTATCTGTGTCACAAAAAGAAAATCATATGCTGCAAATGTTGTAATTGCTGTTGTGATTTATACTCCAGAGAGACGTATAGTTGTGAAAGTAAGGTACTTATAGGAGACATAAAAAATCCATGATTTTCAATATATCAAACTTTATTAAGAGTAACACAGGCTCGAAGCTTGAGAGATGTCTGACCAGGTCAAGCTTGGGATCTGATAATCTGACTTTTGATCTCCTTGTACTCCTTCAACAGGGATTTTTGCTGCAGGTTGAACTGAAACCAAGAACATTTTGACCATTCAGTGTTCATTCAAATGAAAACACATTTAAATAAATATTTTTCTACTCCAAAAACTACATGTATTATTTACTGAAATCATCATTCTCACTCACTCTTTCTGCGTATTCAAGAAACTGCTCTGCTTCTTGATATCGAGATGTCTGGAAAAGAGGTACAATGGTAGGTCCGGATTTGTAATTTATCTAGATTGTACTTCAACAATTAACCGAATCTTAAATGTTTATAATAAAAAATATGTTAAAAAATAAAGGGCAACTAATGTGAAAATCCAACTCTCCTGACTCACATGTTTCAAATGTTGAAGTCTTTCTCTCCAAGATGCAGTAAGTCCGTACTCATGATTATGTTTAAAAGTTATTACCTTATAAAGTTCTCTCCTGTCTGAAATCTCGGCGAACGAGAGGTTACGAAAGTGGAGTCCATTGTGATGTAATAATGGCATCACTCCACTTCCAGCAAGCTTTAATCACGCCCTTTTTTGTTTATACAACAAGTCCCTTGGAGGAGGAGACGTCTAGGATTGATAATGCTCAGTGACAAACCTTGATATTTGACCAATCACAGCCGAGTGGACGAAGTTATGGTATACGAGAATTAATCTCCAGAAAAACAAAGTGTTTTCAGTGGGAGGGGCTTAATAACATTTTCTAATGTAAATATTTAAATTAAAATAGAGTTTTGTACAATCAGAACCAAACAATTAGTTGCCCTTTAAGTGGTCAGTGACACTTTCTGGATTATTTAGAAGATGTGTGCAGTACATCATTTATTTAAATATCATACAGATGTTTTTATATATTATAAAGCTTCACTTAACTGAATATAATAGAGAACTTTGATGTGAACTTTGATGTGAACTTCTCTAAGAAGCGATGGAACCAGCAGCAGACATTTCTTTTGGCTTGAATGTGACTAGCATGTGAAGCACTCGGCACTCACCTTCAGACAGATCAGAGCCAGGTAGGCCCACACTTCTGGATTCTGTGTGTTCAAGTGATTAGCATGAACCAGAGAGTCTTCTGCTTCAGACAGCTCGTCCCGCTGTGAACACACACATCAGCTGTTCACGGATCACAAGACATAGACACACGTTTGCTGTTGTGGCTGCTAGTCAAGTATTCTTTACACTGTAGATCAAATTCCTCAAGATGAATTGGAGTTTTAAAAAAGGTTTACCCAGTAACATGCGGTGCCGAGGCCGAGCCAAGTCAGGCAGGATGGATATGCCTCACAAGCCTTCAGATACACCTGCTTGGCTCGTTTGAACTGAGAGAGAGAAAGAGAACAAATGAGTTTTAAGTCTTTACACACTCGTTTCATATTCCTGGCTCTTCAGTCGACACGTTTTATCCTGATTTATGTGTACCATCCATGTACTGCACAACTGACCTTCCCCTCCTTCAGGTACATGTAGCCCAGGCGCAGACACACAAGTTGGAAGTCAGACGGTTGTCTATCTAATGTGAGGCTGTGCTCGTAACTCTCCCTGGCGCTCGGAAACATCCATCTTGAATAAAAACAATGTCCGATCAGAGCCCAAATCTCTGGATCTGGCCTGTTTTCAAACTGAGAAACACAACAAGAATAACTTTAATTAACTCTGATCATTGGATTATCAACAAGCATTTCATTTTCTTATTTTGACTGCTGTCAATAGTAAGTGTTAATTGGGCCAAATAAAGCCAAACTAGACATTTTATTTAATCCACAAGAGCATTCAACATGTACATTTTTTCCAAAATGCAATTACTTTCTAACTTGAACTGATCTACAACTATATCCTGTACCTTACATACTGGATACTTGTCATGACCAACCTACTGTGTTTATAAACTCTTGTGTTGTCTCTGGGTCAAGGTGACCTGGTGGCCCGAAAACAAACGTGTTTGAGGCAACCCTTGTATTTACCATGATCTAGACAACACAAGAGTTAAGCAGAGATAGAAAATAATAATCTGGAAATTCAGGAAATCTGAAAGATTGATCCAGATGTATGATTTATGTAACTTCAAACTGACCATATAAATGAATTATTATAAGATTCGATTTCCATAAAAATATTGTTTATGGTTCTCCCCAGTACCAGATGTCTTGGAACCTCTGTTGTTAGCGGATACAGTTGTTGCATTTGTTTACAAAACACGATGAAGAAACACAATGTCACTCTTGAGCCCCAGCATACAATCGCATCATTTAAAAACAAACATTATAGATATGACTGTAGTGTCAAGATTGAAATTGTTATTTTTAAACCGACACAGAATTTAACGACCAGCATGAAATCATTTGAAACGATTACCTTCTCTTTGTGAAATAGCGCCTCCTTGAGGTTGGTAGCGGCGTTGCAGTAATCCTGCTTCAGCATCTGCAGATGTGCAAGATCACGGAGGTACGAGCGACTGCGACCTTCCTCTGAAAAAAGCAGCTGCTGCGACAGAGTGAGTTCTGCCATCTGTGGACGAGTCCGATCGACACAATCACACTCTACACGTGACACAACACAACTTAACATTGAACATGGAGACATTTGTTCTGTGGCAAAGACAATTGGCACGGAATTTATGGTAACGCACATGTACTGACATACAGTATATGGAGTTATTTTTGTATAATTTATTATTATAAACACAAGGGATCTAAGAATAGCCTTTAAAGTATTTACTGAGTGTTTGATTGTTTAAGCGCTTTGTGACCCTGGTCTGGAAAAGCGCTATATAAATAAAAAATACTTACTTACTTATGGTTTGGACATGTGTGTTGTTATCCACAAACAACAATGACAAGAAACATATACCATACCGGGCATGTCCAAAGTACCCTTTGACAGCCTCCTTTTTAAACAATATAATCCAACCAGAAAATGTAAAATACATTTTTAACTGAAAATATTACAACATTATAAACGTCACACAAAGTGAAATAAATGGTGAAGTGAAATAGTGGAGTGTTCTTCGCTTCTTTCAGAGTATAGAATTTGATGTTTAAGAAATTCAGCCCCCCTGAAAGCCCCCCTGAAAATATTTGGAAACCCCTGCATTAGACACTGCCACATTGGCCCTTTTTTTTTACAGAGCCCTAGACATGGCGTAGTATAAAGAAAAACAGGATGTATTAAAGAATTTAAATAATTTAGTATTTAGTTTCCATTTATTCGTTTTTTGTTTTTTTCATTACATGTCTAGGGCTCTGTATCTATTATTTTGTGTTCTTTTGTCTTAGCCTGTTGAAGATTATAACAAAAATATGCAGTTGTAGCAGTGAGTGCGAATCTGATTTTACAAACAGAATTTCTGGTTTAACAAATGTATTTTTGTAAACAATTATATTTTTACAAAAATACAATTATTTGTAATGAACAAAAAACAAGTTACAAATATTAAAGTTACATTTGTGGATCTTGAAAAAAATGGAGAAACCATTTTAGTTCCCCCTCTGTGCTTATACAAAATAACACAAAAAATATCTCCATTGACGCACATTAAACTCATTATTCATCTGGAGAAATCAGGACTTCCCAGTGTCTGCTGGGTCATTTTCATCGTTTATTTACGAAAAAAAATCTGATTTAAACCCTTACATTTACAACTCTAGTCATGATTTTTTTATCCATTATTCAATAATACAAAATTAATTGTCTATTTATTATGTATTCCCAGGGGGGGATTCAAAGACATACCATCACAATCTGTGAGTTGATGCTAGTCACTGTAGTACAACACCATGATCATGTCATTGACATGCTTCTAGATCCATGTCTGAGCTGATGTTGATCTATTTGTTTTATAAAATGAAAAATACAACATTTGGAAAACACAGAGCACATGCGAGTACCTGCAGGGCGTGGTTCTGCAGGAGGAAGTGTAGAGTTTCTGTGTAAATATAGGACGGAAGTTTATCGGGCTCTGGACCCGAGTCTGCAATGTTGTGGACTGCTGTGTCCTCGTCTTCTGAATCTGGAGATATTATTCAAATAAAATCAATGATCTCTTTCAGGTTTGACCTACATAATACGACCAATGTTAATACAGATCTGCAGCTGTGAAGGAAGAAGTGTAGACTGCTCTGCGCTCTTACCTTCAGATATAAATGGAGACTGAAATGCTTCCTCGTCCTCATCCTGCACTGGTTCTGTTGCATTATCTACGTTCAATAACCTCCTGACCTTCCAGAACGCACTTGTGGCCTTTTTGGATTTGTTTTGACTCCCCAGGACAATACCTAGAGTGACAACATTGGCGTAACGATTAATTTTATACATTTTTAAAGTGTATTAAATCATTGTATTGACGAACTGTTTGATAAGAACTTATTTGATAGTAATTAATTCAGACAGCAGGGGACAGTGGCTAGGTTAGGTAAGCTTCTAAAACACAACAGCTACGAGATGTTCTTTAAAATATTTCATGGTGTTGATAGTCATTCAAAACGCCAGCAAAATGTACTATTCTATTTCTTGACACAAGAGATTTTTCAATATTTGAAGTTTTACTAGCAGACAAATGGCAGCAGAAACTCCTCATTGTTGGCAGTTACGGATCCTTACCCAATAACATCCAGGCAATGACACAGACAGGCTCCACTTTAGCAGCTCGGTACAGAAACATCTCTGCCTCCTTGTTGTTTTCAGCCATGGCTGACAGAACGCCACACATCATCAAGCTGCGCAGACACACAGAGAAACAGCACATTTCACATTGAGTGAGCACTTCAAGAAATTAAAAGAGATAAACGTATTATAAAAAGTGTTTATAAAATGAAAATAATTTTTCGTATTGTATCAAATGCTGCACAAAAATATAGCTTTATCATTCATTAAAATGGTATATATTGAAAAATTAAAGGCAATTATTAGCTTAGAAGTTATAGAAAAATAGAGCATTATTTATTTATTTATTACTTTTTTGTGAGGTTGAAATCAAAACATTAAAAAATATAAATATCCGTCCTAAAAAAACAATAGGTAGACATGTTTCTTTTTTTGTCTACATAAATCTTTGCATTTCCTACCTTGGAGGATGCACCTGCTCTGAGGACGAGGCGTTATGGAAACACTCTTTAGCCTTCATGTAGTCGCCAGTCAGCATGTAAAGACCCCCCCAGTCGTACTTGCACTTGGGCTCATTAGGATGTCTCAGCACCAGCTACATGAGACACATATGTCATGGTAAGAAGTACTTTTAAATGTACTTGTGACCCACTACTTGAGTTATGTGTGACAACAACACCCTTTCCGTTAAACCCCGTAATCTTTGGACAAAAAATGTTCCACCATCTTCGTCATGACTAAAGACAAGCATTGTCTCAGAATCAGCAGTGTCTAATAATTTCTGTTTTTATTTCAAATCATTGTAGGTTTAGAGGCCTATCTTTCCAATACATGATTCACATGGATCAATAAACTAGACAAAAAACAAGAAGTAAGCAGAAGAGAGAGGAAATGAATACCTGGTTGTAATAGTGAGCGGCATGTTTGTAATCCCCGATGAGCTGAGACTCTTTAGCCAGGCGTAGAAGCTCAGGTGAGCTCACCTGCATTTCTTCAAGCGGAGCGAGGACAGCATCACTTGTGTAAATCTGATCGAGAAAAGGTTTGTTTAGCGCTCCGAAAGAAACTCACTTTTTAATTCATGTTCCAACGCAAATTACCTTTTTCAGGGCAAATTTCATTTCATCTATCAGGTAAAGGTAGAGGTTGCAAATGAACTTCTGCAGTTCCACACGGTCATTGAACGCCTCCTTTTGTCGCAGATGGACACACACGATCCCCACTACACAATCCTAGATTAATAAAAACAAAAGATTCCATTTATTTATCATTTTGAAGTATTTTAGAATATGTATCTTTACGACCTTTATTTGCTCCTTGAAGTCAAAATATCGTCCGGAGACGTTGAGTCCTCCCATCAGGTCTGCAATAAGCTGCTTGCGACAGTAGTCTTCGGGCAGTTGACAACTTCCACCTGTTAACTCTTTGAACTCCTCCATGACGTGAGACACCACATGTCCTACCTGCCTGTGGAAGTCCTGCACTGCCTGCAACATTAATACTTGTATTTGAAAAACAACAACATTAAAAAGATTTCGGGAATTATACATGATTGACCTTTTAACAGCCAGATGGGTTTTGGTAGATATTAACCTTGTTATGAGAATATATAACAAAATCTACACTTTTTTTTTAACTGTCTTCCACTTGTATTCTTCTGCTGATTTTTTTATACTTATGACTTGTTATTATTTTAAGTTGCGTATGTAGAGAATAAAGGAAAACAATCAATCAATGGATTCATGTCTCAATTTATCAGGATACATTAAGCTCTAATTTTTCATTTAAAACATCTTACCAAGTTACCGGAGTGGGCTGCTTCTGGCATGTTGGCTTTAAAAAAAAGAATCAACAAAACAATATTACTCTCATAACGTTACTGGAGACAAAATAGAATGTTTGATGGGTTTAACCAGATGTTATTTATAAAGACTGCTTTATGATGTCATACAGCCAATCATGTCCATGAAAAAAACAAGTTAGCCTCTGTTTACATGAATTTAATATTATCTACAATTTGAAAAAAAAACAACCGGGATCAGTAAAACTGCTGGTTTTCAAAGCGAAATAATAATTCTGACAAACTAGCTCAATGTCAATGACTTAACAGTAATAACAGTATTACCGCGCCGAAGCACACGGGGGCGCTACCCGGATTCTGCCGATCTTTCTTAGCATCCTTCCCAGAGCTTCATTGACTACTTCCGGATACTTCTGATCAATGATTCTGTCACTTGTGTGACATAAAACACTTTTGAGGTGTTTACTTTTTGTTGACAAAGATGTCGTACAACTACGTGGTCACAGCCCAGAAACCCACCGCGGTCAACGCATGCATCACAGGTAAAGTCGCGACGGCAACTTCTCGCTCGTCTTTGGCGAGGAGTCAATGCTAACGCACGCTAGCTTGTGTCTAGCTTAGCTCCCGCGCTGCGCACAAACCCGTGCTCACGACGGGACGGAGAAAGCTGCACTGTTGACCTGCTGGTCGAGACGTGGTTCGCTGGAGAAGCACACTTTCACTGCAAACCCGTCGATTTATTCGAATATGTACGTGTTGTCAACACTCTGCTGCAACGCGTTGTGACTCAGTGTTGTCACTCAAGATGTCCCCCAAAAATAAGTACTGTTGCCATACTTAAGCACTTATTAAGAGCGAAGCCGTTAACATACAGTATTGCAAATATTTTCATTTTACATGTAGAATAGGAGGTTTGGTGTAATAAAAAAAACAAACCTCAACTTCTAAGGCTACCTACCTTTAAGTTCTTGTCATGTGTAAAACCTCTAAAAGCTGCTTTAATAAATGTTTCCCCTGTATAAACCGGTCTTTTTAACACAGGACTGCAATACCATTAGGGATATCTATCTATCTATTTATATCTGAGGGATTTAGTGCCAAATGTTGTTAAGCAATGTTGAGAAACACATTGAGAATGATAACATGAGTTTATTCTTGTCTGCAGGGCACTTCACCTCAGCAGAGGACCTCAATTTGCTTATAGCGAAGAACACACGACTGGAAATTTATGTTGTCACAGCAGAGGGGCTGCGGCCCGTCAAAGAAGTTGGCATGTATGGCAAGATCGCTGTTATGGAGCTTTTCAGACCAAAGGTAGGTGCTATCAGATATTGGTTATTTACCTTTTAATGAGAGGTTTCTTTACTGATGTGCTGAGTGCAAATCTATGTCTCACTGCTGTGTGTGCTGACATCTGATCTCGGATACTGACTATTGCTACTGTGCATGATCTGTAAAAAAATAACGATAAAATTAATTATGACTGATACATATTTTATTCGCTACTTAAGTAGAAATAATACAAAAACCCTAGTAGGCCCATTGCAACAACTATGCAGTCAAAATGACTAACACTTCTAAATGTATCTGCTATCTGTTACACAATATTTAATAGATTGAAAATATTAAGACTCTTAACATGCAAAATATGTTAGAAAATTCAAATAAAATGGGCAATATATTACAGCTATGCCTAAATAAACATTGTAAAGTAAATAAGTATACAGTAATGCGTAATGCTTTATGAATAAACAAAAACTTTTCAAAAAGGAAAACCAAAATACAAAAATAAGGGTTTACCTTTATTATACAGTAATAACAACAGTTTGTTGAATTGTATGTAAAACAAATTGAAAAACATTAATATGGTCTTAAAGATGTTGACAAAGACAGAATTGTTAGCATTGTGAGTAAATGTTTTGAATAAAGAGGAGCATGAGTCTATCCTGTGTTCATCCCCATAGCATATTGCCAGACTCAGTCAGATAGTAGGTGAGTCACAGAGCAGTCGACGGAACACAGTGTCATTAACCACTGAGAAACGATGGTCATCTATTCTGATGAATTCAATTATTTTTCAGACTATTTTTATGCCTTCTAGCGGTTAACCTCATGAGGGCGAGTGTTGCTGGTGTGGGCTGCGTTTTCTCTTCTCATTCTCTGCTATGAGCCTTTAAAAACTCATCATAATCCACCAGGTGTTTGTTCTTAAGAATTCAAACAATATTTTTTGTGTTGAAGCCTCTTAGTATACTTTCTCCTCAAAGTATTTTTTCATCACATATGTTCCCAGACACAAACTTTAAACCACTTTCCCACACAGTTTAAAACCTGCACACAGCAGACATGTTTTGTGGTTTGTTGCTGCAGGCAGCAAAGTATGAGCTCTGCAGATTAAATGAACTAAAACTTTTGGAGGGTTTGTGCTCTGTTGTCAAGACCTTTAAAGTGCCCAGCTGCACCAAACCACACAGCTGGTCTGCTTCACCACCACACTCTTGTACTTGAAGTAAAATAGGTACTACTTTTGTTTATCTGTTCTTTTCAGGGAGAAAGCAAGGATCTGCTGTTTATTCTCACTTCCAAATACAATGCCTGCATCCTAGAATACAAACAAAATGGAGATACCATTGACATCATTACCCGTGCTCATGGAAACGTACAGGTGAGTACACAATAAAGGATTGGAGTAACAACACACAATGAGCTTCATCAAAGACAGATTATAAAGCCATTGTGTGTCATTTTGTTGATTTAAAAATGACTTGGAATGATTTTTCTTTTCTTTTTTTAGAATAAATATTTATTATTATTTACTATTTTGTGATGTTTTTTTAGATTCTTAGAATAGTTAATTTATTTTTTGACGTTGAGTAAGCTTGTTTTTATTTAACAAAGTCACCTTGTAATTTGGACATTGCACAAGCCTAAATTGAATTGAATTGCATGCTTACTAATAACACAAGACCAATGTTTTTTTGCCCATGCATTTTTAAAAATATTTTGCTTTCTGCTGTATATTCCCTTAAAAAATCTTGCCTTAATTTAACCGTCCTCTGTATTTTTGTGTCTGTGCTTATTGCTATAATGATTAGATTTATGACTGTCATCTAATATTTTTTTTACCAATTCTTTTGAAGGATCGCATCGGACGTCCATCAGAGACTGGCATTATTGGAATTGTTGACCCAGAATGCACAATGATAGGATTGAGGCTTTATGACGGGTTGTTCAAGGTGATTCCTTTGGATCGGGACAACCGCGAATTAAAGGCTTTTAACATCCGCCTGGAGGAACTTCAAGTCATTGACGTTCACTTCTTGTATGGCTGCCAGGCCCCGACCGTATGCTTCATCTACCAGGTACTTTTGGAAAAGTTTACTGTTTATACTTTTTTGTTTGGATGTTTTGACTACATTATTACAGTATCATTGAACTCCCTCTCTTTACTATCATTCTATGAACCATAGGACCCACAGGGTCGACACGTTAAGACATACGAGGTGTCTCTACGCGAGAAAGAATTCAACAAAGGACCCTGGAAACAAGAGAATGTTGAGGCTGAAGCATCTATGGTCATTCCAGGTAATATATTCAGTGCTGGAAATTAACAATGGACTTTGATTTGCATCAGTAGCTTTTAATACGTACTTGAAGAGGAATTTGAGGGGTTAACATGAAGCAGTGGTTTCAATATTTGTGCATGAAATAACATCACTTTTGGAAAGATATTAATTTGGCCTAACTTAAATGTTTGTACTTTTGTGCATGTTTAACATCCATTCTTCACATTATAAATATTGTTTCATTTTGTCATGGCTTTTTTTACCTGGTCACACTTGTTCTACTACTAACAACTTTTTGCTGGTATTTCAGTACCAGAGCCATTTGGTGGCGCTATTATAATAGGACAGGAGTCCATTACCTACCACAATGGAGACAAATATTTGGCCATCGCTCCACCTACTATCAAGGTAATTTTGACCTTTTATATTTTTATATTTTTGGTGAAATTATGAAATGGTGTCGTGCATTAAGAGATCCGTTTTATACATCATGTGAAACATCGTTGACTATATGAAATGTTATTTAGTTGACTTGTGCAAAACAAATTAAGTTGTAAAAGAGGAAATTAAGTACACGGGTAAATGAAGTCTGTATATTTGCTCTTGATAATGTTGGAAAGGATGTTATCAGCTTATGACATTTAACCATAAAGTAGAAAGACAGATTTTGTGTAATTCCATAAATTATTTACACAACATTGTTAATGACTTACTGTTACATTAGAACTCCTAAACTTTAATTTGTGTAATATTTACTGTATATAAAATAGAATAATTATTTTGAGAAGTAAGGAGGGCAAAGGGTAGATTATGAATTTGAATTTGTCCATCGACCATAAGAATGTTATCCATTAAGAAAAGCACAAGGCCTGTTATCATATACATGTTAAAACCATGTTAAAACCAAGACTGTAATAAGTCACAGATAATGTTCAAAAATGTAACTTAAATGATCTAGGTTTAAAATTCAAACATTCTCTACTGCCCATTTCCTTGTTTGGATCCCTTGACGGTCGTAGAGTATCCCCATTCACAGTATACAACACAATCTCTTACCTCATAACTGGCATGTGCAAACCCTCAAGATCACCAAAAATATTACTTAAAATAATCCTTTTGTGCAACGACATTGTAACACGACAGCATCGGTTACTATACCACAACTTACATATCGCTATAGTCATTATTTCTAACATAAATTATTTGCTCACCTTAAATATTTGTGCAGGCTCTTTAGCACAGTTATTGCTTTTTTGTTATTTTTGTATGTATCTATGATGAGTTGGACTTTTTTTTTTGTTATTCTAAAAAATATGAATATGAAAATGTTTTCATATAAAAGTAAAGATTTCAGTCCAAGATCAATACTTTAGTTTCCTCATATGCCCTGCTAACATGTACACGGCTCAGTGCCTCGAGAATCTCCTCCACAGCATCCTGTTTCTATAAATAAGACTGTTGCACTCTTGGGGTGCAGCTTGAAGATTAAGTGTCAGATAAATAAGACTTAGTAACTTCGACAATAGCTGGCAAAGAATTTGAATTTTTTAAAGTAACATTTATTATTCTTTGGTGGCGAAATGCAGAAATTCATAAGTTCCTCAAGAGAGATGCTATAATTATGTTTCGACCAGAGGCAATGTGGTAGTGTTGAGTATATCCATCTTTTCCCTGTCCAATATTGTACAATCAGGAGCCAAATGCATAAAAGTTTAAGGAGTATAAGTTGTTCATGTGACCTTTGTTGGAAGACATTATCATCAACTGTTGGCACACAGAGACTCTGCGCTATTCATGGCTGTGCTTAATATTTCATGCATGCACATTATTTTCATGCTTCACCATGACACTGGATATACCTCCTGTAAACTTGAAATGAAAACCTGCATGGAATGGAAAATAGATTATAAAAAACAAATGCAATAAAACAACAATTTGATGATTACATTTGGATGTGGCTGATTCGATCATCATTGCCATTGCAGTGCAGTTAGAACAGTAATATAAACCATTTGAAACTAAGAAAACAGCATAGCTAATTTAATGATGCTAACAATGGTCATTCAATATTCTGTCGAGTCACTATTTTATGCAGACTTTTGAAGTCAATATTCAAATACAAATGCACAGTAAACATGACCTTTTATGGTTAAGTTATGAGTAATATTTGCATAATTTAAACGCCCATTATCCATATCAATGTTTTTCAGATTTCACAGAGGTTTATTTTAAGTTGAGATTGTTTATTTTTTCCATTCCCTGATGATTTTTTTATGCAGCAATAAAACAAAATAGATGCATCTGTATCGTTTGAAACGGTGGACTGTATCCCCTGTTAAATTTATATTCATAAATAAACTTGAGTTAATGACCACATTAGAGACTTTGGTTGCCTTACAATTTCCCAACATTTTCAATCATAATTTAGATTAAAAAAAATGATGTTTGTTTCACCCAGACTCTTATGACAAAAATGCTACACTCTCGTGTAAATGTATGCATTTAAACAGATGCCTTCACAAAGTAGTTTTCATTGAGACCAGTCTTGTGGGAAATTGACTTTTACCGTGAATAATGACATCTACAAAAAAACCTTGATTGCAAAAACTAGTAACAAAATATCAGTGATGCCCCATTACTTCATTACCACCTGCAATGATGGAATTGAATGATGTTGTAGTAGCAGTAGGTGATCCCCATTATGTTGTCATTCCCATTGTCTTTCAAAAACTCATTACTCATTGGTTCTATCATAAAGTGTTTGCCTGGATTTAACTAAACTTTCTGGCAAGTTTACATTCCACTGTCTGCATCAAGCAGCCAAAACTTTGCTGATGTTATAAGAAAATATAGATGTCCTTGTTTAAAAGTCTTGGTATAACTTAACTCCACAAACAACCTTTCTGAAAATAATCATGTAACAGAAGGAGAAACTGTCCACAGCAACTAATGCATATGTTGTTTTTTTAAATCATTTTGAGGTGACCTAAGCGTGCTCTAATCTCAATTGCAGCAAAGCACTATTGTCTGTCACAACCGGGTGGATCCCAATGGCTCAAGATACCTGCTTGGAGACATGGAGGGACGCCTGTTCATGCTGCTGCTGGAGAAGGAGGAGCTCATCGATGGCACAGTGGCCTTGAAGGACCTGCATGTGGAGTTGCTGGGCGAGGTGATGCTGCATTCATTTGTTGCCGTACAATCAACATCAACATGTCTTATAATTGAAGTCTTAGTTTGTCCAACCATAACTCATTCATATTTCCTACTTGGTGTGATCAAAAAAGCTTTGAATTAAGAAAAAAAATCAGCTGTTTTTAAAGGATGCATATTTGTTTTGGACTCAAAACATGTTTGCAACACAATATTCCTGTGAATGTTTGACACAGATGAGTACAGATTCAACTTTCCCCAAGTTCCAGGAAAATGCGTATACCTTTACATACAAAGGCTATAATGCCTTTAGAGCCGAACAACAACAAGAAAAGAAAGAAAAACGCATCAAAATAAGTTGTGTATGTTGTCTTCTGATGATTTTATCTGCTTACAGACTTCAATTGCTGAATGTTTGACTTATCTGGACAATGGCGTGGTTTTTGTGGGCTCCAGACTGGGCGACTCACAGTTGGTTAAGGTATCTATTTGGTTTATTTCTTTTGTTTTTATTCCCTGCACTGAGGACATTTAAATCAATAAAAAATACATATACATGTCTTGCTGTATGTGAATTTATAAAAGATGTAATATAAGTACACCTGTCTTAGTCAAGTGTCAATTATATTCCACTTGTTTTTCATAGCTCAACGTGGACAGCAATGACCAGGGTTCTTTTGTGGCGGTGATGGAGACCTTTACTAATCTTGGGCCCATTGTGGATATGTGTGTGGTGGACCTGGAGAGACAAGGCCAGGGTCAGGTAAATATCAAAATATTTGTATTTGTCAAAATTAATTAAACAATTTAATGGAAAAAAAAGAATGTACACTTTAAACATGTAATGCTACTTTTTCAAAATTATACAATACAATACATTTCAAAGAATGCTCTAGTTGTTTATGTTGGGGTTGTCCAAACTATTGAAACTTATAAAAGTATTGATACCAAAGCTCATTTGTTCATTTTATGTTTTGCACTACCTCGGACCTGAAATCATGGTTGCAGTTTATTTTTGCACTACTGTTTCTTATAAGTATTATGTGTAGTTCTGTTAACTGTAACATGTTGTAACACACGTTATTTTTGCATTTTTCTGGGGTTCCAATGGCAAACAAACTGAAGTGAGAGAGACACACTCGCACACAGAGCATAGAATAACTACATAAGCCTGGTGGATAATTCTGAAATGCATCATTTTGTTTTGCTGTGTGATCAAACATATTGACGGTAAAACTAAACAATGCTTTACAACTTAATCGTGCCATAGCCGAAGAACTTTTATGTTGAATATATTCAAGTGAGTTTTGCTGACTGCAGCAACTTGATTAGCTATCTAGGGGTTTCTTTTATATCCCTGTTAGCTCCCTGTTTTCTTCATGTAGAAATATATCTGCTAACTCTGTAGATGTCTAATCTTCGTTTAAAAATTCAGTACTGCTTCTATTGTCTTTTACGCCTAAATAAATGTGCTCAACTCGATTGTTATTCACACCCCTCCACTTAAAATTTGTTTACCTTTGCTTCTGCTTTGCTGGCATTTGCAGCTCTTGAAAACAAAATGTGAAAGTCTGATTTTTATGAAAATCATAAAGCCTTCAAGCTGGTACTAATCTTTAATTAAATGAAAGTCGATAACGCCCCCAGAGGTAGATTTTAAGTGTGGTAATCATCATGTCCATGGGTCATTAAAAAGTCTTCTAAAGCCTTAAATAAATCTCCTCTTTCCCCATTGCAGGCCTCAAATCATGTTTGTGAAATGCTTTCTTAAATATGGATTAGATAGGCCTTAAATATTTTATGCGTCTGCAGGTGATCATTTTACCTGCAAACTCCTTGAAGAATTTACTGTATTGACTTGTTGTCAGAAAAACAATAACTTTCTAAATTTACACAATATTGAATCTCTGTCCCTCGAGAAGCAGGATGTTACGCTGTTTGGTAGATTAATCCAAAGTACACGTCGTTTTAAACTATCTCCATGATTATTTGAATTTAAATGGATTTATACCCCAAATTCATTAAAAATAATCAATATCAACAAAATTCACATTTTCATAAATAGCATTTATTAGATGAATTAAATACTTCACATTAAGAATAAATTAGGAGAGAATTAAATAAATACTTTGAGACTGCTTTTCTTTAGAGTGGAATTATTGTTTATGCAGGCAAGTGTTGGAGTGCTCTGTAAAAATGAATATCTCAAAGGTTAATTTATCTTGTAGCTTTATTATTTAAGAAAATTAAATTTAAATTTTCCTACTTTTCACAACCTATTTTAGAATATTTTAGTGTGTTGCTGGTGTTAAGATGAAATTCTGGGGTTTGAAGACAGAGTTCTGTTGGCAGGATTTAGCACAAAGTCTCAGAGGGTCTAGGAATTTGTTCCAAGGGCAGAGGCCTGCAGAGCTTTGAAGCTGTTTTCAAAGAGTCAGATCAGCATGTTATCCACAAGGTGAATACATCCACATAACTGCATCTCCATTTATTCTACTAAGGCAATAATTAACACGAGTCAGAAGCAATATCATTACATGTCTGCTGGACTTGTATGACTATTGTTACAAGACTGTTCTTTTCATTAGCGTGGTGGAGTTATGGATGTAAAGCCAACAAACCACTGAGAATATGCTGGTTTGAGTTTGTGTTTACTCGTCTACTACAATGTTTGTGTTGTTGTGGCGAAGAGTGCTGATTCTACTCATGCCTTCAGCTAATTTCAGCCTCTATTCATGTTGAAAGTTGACCTGGTTAAAAAAAAAAAGAGCTCATGCATTGTTGAACTTATTTCTCATCAGAGAACCAAATGTGTTTACCACGGAAATATTAAACCAACTAGACTATAACTTAACATTTCTTAGTCATAATGGTAAGAGTTAAATGATTATATCAAATCATGAAAGACTCTTAGAACTAAATAATAGATGCTTGTGTTGTAAATGTAACTTATGAAATAATTCAAATGACATCATCTTCTTCCCCTTATTCAGCTGGTGACCTGTTCTGGTGCGTTCAAGGAAGGCTCTCTTCGCATCATCCGCAATGGCATTGGAATTCATGAACATGCTAGCATCGACCTGCCAGGAATCAAAGGTTTGTGGATTTATTGTGTCTTCTTTATCCCAATCAATAAGCATTCCGACATATTAACTAGTGTTTTTGCAGTACAAAATATCTTATTCCACAGAGTGTAAGATTAAGTTTATTGCAGCCATGTTGTTTTATGTTCTGCAATGTCTGTTTAGGGCAAACGTGCTTCTTGATTTTAGGTCCTATTTTTAACTTTTAAGATTTAAGCTTTGTCCAAGTACATGTTTTACAATCGGAACCAAATCCCATCCCTTTTCCTCAGATCAAGTAAGTAGTAAGAAAGTAAGATGTCAGTCAGGCAACATTTCTTTCTCGGTCAGGTTTAAATAAAAACCAAGTGCCTTTTCAGGTCTCCTTGCATTTGTTAAGTCTGCTATTTATTGGCCGTCTCGGCCCCTAAGATCCGAGCAGCCCGGGCCTCTTGATGGTGGCAATTATTCACTTTACAAATCAATGACTCACTAAGGGAGATCAGCAACCTACACCTCTGTCGTGTAAACATCCACTGACAAAGTGACATTTGACATCTCTCCCCTGCCTATCAATAACTCGGAGTCTCCTTGAAAGCTTTCGCTCTTACCCCTTGAAGGTCTGTGGCCACTTCGCTCAGAGGCAGGCAGAGACACTGACGACATGCTGGTGCTGTCGTTCGTGGGTCAAACACGGTGAGTGGTTTCTGTGCTGCCTGTCTGATAAGCCTAGAGTCGATAGCCTTATCAAAGCGTTTTCGTTTTCCCCTTGGCAGAGTGTTGATGCTGAGTGGAGAGGAAGTTGAAGAGACAGAACTTCCAGGTTTCGTTGACAACCAGCAGACGTTTTATTGTGGCAACGTGGCCCATCAGCAACTGATTCAGGTTTGTACACAAAAACGCACATCTTCAAACACTCCCTGTGTTCAGTAATAAGAAGTATTTCAAGGCTAATGCTTTTGGTTCAGCAGCAATTAATTATTTATACTTGATATTGATACATTCAGACCCTGAAATGTATTCACAATTTGTGTTGTGGCTTGCTGCATCATCTTCCCTTAAACAACAAGACATCCAATGTGACAGTGGCCTTGTTTATTCAAAACCCTACATTGGCTGCACTGCATGAGACTTCAGCAGCTTCAAATCAAACGTCTTAAATGAATCATTGCTGCGGGGGGCAACATGTTGACTACGACATAAAACAAGCAACTGTTTAGCTAATTAACGGTGACCAGTCATCCTTTCTTCCCCAGACAAGTCTGCCGGGACTTTCCAAACCATCGTGGATTTTAATTGCGTGTCTTTCTGTAAACAACGTTCAAATGACTAATCAGCCGTCTTACTTTGGCTTGTGCTGCAGAAGTCCCGGCTAATCACATGTTGACTACATGGTACTTGTATATAATATGTAAATCCAATTATATATGAATACATACACATAAAATCCTCAACTAAAATACACACTTTGAATATTTCTGTGCGAAATTGCTGTGATGGGACAAGTGTGTTAATTATACTGACGGTGATTATTATGAACGGCTTCAATTTTGACATCTTCAATTGAGCACACAGTAGATGACGATGATGCTCGAGTGGTGGAAAATCATTCACTCACACAGCGTGCATCTCAGTTTGCAAAATGGCTGAACAAGTGCTGAAGCTCTTTATTAGGTTCCAGCTGTGCCTTGTTGACAGACATTGAGCTGTTAAATAATCCCTCGTGGAATCTTCACACAAGTGTCACGATCAAAAATGTGTATCAGTTATGTGTCACGCCTATCCAAGTAGCAGCGCCAAGTTTATTCACTTTTCTGTTATCACACAAAGCGACCAAAGCGACACGTGTTTATTCAGCTCAGTGTGACATGCGTTTGAATGCAGCCTTTGGATAAACTGAGGATTTATCCTCCTTATAACCTTCTCCTTTTTTCTTGCCGCGTTATTTTTTAGTCACGGCTTGAACTGTAGAGAAAGATGATGCAGAAAAATGGGAGGGTAAAGTTTAAAAGCTCTGGAGTTTTGTGTTTATATGAAGTTGAAACTGATCTACTGCAAGGATTAAATACATTTGAATTATTATCATTACTTTTTTTAATGTCCATATAGGGGAAAAAAGTTGTGAACCGCAGACTTTTTTTTCCTTTAACTTGAATTTTCTTTTATATATTATACATTACATAAACCGTGTTTACAAAATGTCTCGTAAAATATACAATTTTCCGGAAAGGGGTTTGTATTACATTAGACAACCTATTTTGACGGCTAAAACTCAGTTTAATCTAAGTAAACCTCCCAAACTAGAGCAAGACATTCTCGTTCCCTTTAATCCATTATTAATGCTCACCATAAATAATTCACCTTTACGCGGTTTTCATCCAATTATATACTTTGCTGAGGTGGTATCCTAAATGATTTACCAGGGTGGTCATGAATATCATACACTATTAATGTAATCGTGTGTTTTATCCTTTAAAATGGTAATTTTATGAATATGAAACATACGCTTTACTGACCGCACCTTTCCTTTTATTTGTTTTTCTAAATCTAAAGTTACTTTCTGTAAGTTTAAACATTTCACCTCTTGCTGTAGTCACAATATTAAACTGAATTTTATTTTATTTTGCATTGTTTTTGCGCTGATGAACTCTCTCCACTGAAATGAGTCTCATTCTCAGTGCTGCTATAATTCAAACCTCCTTTTGTCGATTACCTGCACACATTTCACGTAACAATGGTATAGGGTGCCTGGATCATGTGCTGGACCTTTTTAAAAACACCTTTTTATTTTGGAAGATTGCTGGAACAGATGCATTTTTCAGGCTTTGTATCAGATGACGGCATGTTATAGATCTCTTTCTTTACACCTCTGTTTCCACTGTTATTAAACTACTGCCTAGGATAACCTTGTAAAGGGAGATCTTTGTGTGCTTCCAGATCACGTCGGGCTCGGTGCGTCTGGTGCTCCAGGATAGTAAAACCTTAGTCAGTGAATGGAAGGAGCCACAGGGAAGGAATATAAGTGTGGCTGCTTGTAACCACACACAAGTGGTCCTTGCAGTGGGACGCGCTCTATACTACCTCCAGATCCTGTCTGGAGAGCTCAAACAGATCAGGTGGGAGGATTTATTTTTTATTAAAAAAAATATTTGAATCATAGTTTTGTTGCCATTTTTTTAAAGAACTGTCTACATTGAACCACCAAGTTCATCTTTACACTTGGAGCCATATTTCTTATTCTTTTGATTCTTTTCTCCCTTTAAGCACCACTGAGATGGAGCATGAAGTGGCCTGTCTGGATATCACGCCTCTTGGGGAGGGAGGTGGTGAGTCCCCGCTCTGTGCTGTGGGACTCTGGACTGACATCTCTGCCAGGGTACTTAAACTACCCTGCTTCACAGCGCTGCATAAGGAAATGCTGGGTGGAGGTGAGACATTCTGGAGGAAAAGTGCAAATATGTGCAGAGAAACGGGTTTGGTGGATGTTTGGTTCTCATTTTTCAGCTCAGTAGATCAGCTTTTTAATTACATTTAGTTCTTACAATTGAATGGTCCTATTCAGTCTACCACTGACTAAATGTTGAATTACCGTATCATAAAAAAAAAAGTAATTTAATTTATAGATGAAGTGAATTATTTTCTAAACGAAAGGCATGACGTTTCAATTGAATTGCTTTAGCTGTCAGTTTCTTTTTCCAAAGTGTCAGCCATCATTTTCAATGGATTTCTGATGGATGGCTGCTCATGATTTCCCTCACTTCTTCAACAAGGACACTCGGACGGCAGATTTGAACGTCAAAATTGAAAAGAAAATCTGACAAAGTTGTCATTCGTTTGCCTTTCTTTGTATTCAGTTTACAGAATGCTTTTCCTTCCATACAGATTGTTGTTATGAGTTTATAGGGATCCTGGATGATTGTTTGCTACTGACTGTTTGTGAACAATCTCTTCTGTCTGGCATAAAAGAGTTTTCTGTCCCTTTGGTGTACTTAATTTAGTTGAAAGGAAGTAGCTCCACTGTGTTGTTCATTTGCAAGTCAAATGTTGTGGACTCGCCACTGCCTTTTTTTAAAAAGGCCTGAACATGCCAGCCTGCCTACCTTTTTTTCAGGTCTTCTTATCTTGTCGTAGAGGTGGACAACATTCAGGTTTGGCAGATTCACATGGAGTGACGTAAATTGGGATCTTTTGAAAAGTGTTTTTTTTTTTTTCCCCACATCAATCACAACTCCTCAGACAGGCTTGAGACATGGAGAATGGAGTTGCAGCATTGATGTTTCATGTCTTCCCACTTTCCTTTCTTCCCTTTCTTCTTTTTTGACAAAGGCGTCAAGACAGCTACACGTTTAATTCCCTCCTGTGCTTGTATGTAACTCTTCTATTGTAGGTTACTCTTGTTTTTTTCGTGCTTGACCCAAGTTTATCTACATTTCTGATTCAGTGGTTTTCGTGTTCTAGAGTTGATGCTTTACTTTCTACCAATATATCCTCACGTTGTTGACATTGATGCAAATGGGTGTGAAAAGCATCGAGGGCTTGTCCTTTCTTTTTTAAACTGGATAAATGAAAAGGTAACAATGTAAAACCTGTAAGATAAAAATGTTAAAAGCAAATGGATGCTAAGACTCCAAACTATTAATGTTGACCTTTGATACAATATGTTTAGGAAATATATTCAGTGAGATATTTGTTTTAGAAAGAAAATAAATCTCCCCATTTATTCAGACTGACGCAACAAAACCTGCGTAATTCCTATAACTGCCAATAAATGCTGTTTACCATTTGTTCCTCGTTTCTTTTCCTCCAGTTTTCAGCCTCTCTGGATGAAAGCCATCGATTGTTCTGACAAAGATGTTTCAGCTGACATTCATCACTGCGCTGTTCATCTATCCACCTTTGACTCCAGAAGAGAGGTGAAATAAATCCTTTTGCTCTGTGTGCATCCCCAGAGATCATCCCTCGTTCCATCCTAATGACCACCTTTGAAGGCAGCTACTACCTGCTTTGTGCGCTGGGAGATGGAGCACTCTTCTACTTTGGTCTTGATCTTCAGACAGGTTAGTCCATTTTGCTAAATCACCGCCCAAGCACGGTGGTAATTCTGTGAACCGGCTGATCTTTGCTTAGAGACTTCTGTTGGAACTTTGTGCAGCTTCAGCGGCAAACATCTTTGTTTATATATATTAATACAGTGAAATTTGCTTTATAAAATGTTTATGACACTCACTAACAAAACATTATTAACAATCCGTTTAACTCCTAGTTGAAATTCTTCCGTACCAAAAAATAAATAAAAATGTCTAGCTCATGTCACAGTCATAGACATTCAGTTTATGTTGCAATTGAAATAATATCAGAAACTTTAATTTGATAAGATTTTATAATCTTTTTTTATATTGCTATTCAAAGATGGTGTCTACATTTTTGTATTTATACTCAATAACCTCAAGGCATGTTGTTGTTAAACAAACTGAACGCAACATTGAAAAATAAAGAAATCACACACTGCATCAATTGGATGCACTGCCCTTTAAATGCATTTTGTGGTAACCTATAGTAAATGAAAATTTTAGGTAATGACTCTTTGACAAAGAAACATTTTTAAAATGTAATTAAAAAAAAGTATGAAGACAAATTGCAAACTATTTTATTAAATTTCAAAGTTATTTAGACCAAAGGTTCCCAAACTTTTCAACCCACAACCCCCAAAATAATGTAGCCAGAGACTGGCGACCCACACTATCCTTGCATGTTACTGAAAAAAATAAAATAAAATGTGAGGCACCGGCCATAAGCACTAGGCTTATCCAAACACTGGCTTAACAACAACACAAAAGAACAGAGCAAGCCTGTTATGATTTTACATTTAGAAATGTACTGTAATATAAAAGCAAGTCAAAATAATATCCATCATGAGTGCACATTATTGCTGTCATGTGCAAACTCAACTTTGAACAGAAAAGTAATAAAAAAAAAAAGAACATCTCAGTCAATGTTATATCCACAAACGTAAACATATTTACATTGATGCTGCGCCAATTTACATTTTGGCAGCTATTTTTTTTCCCATACATGGTTTAATTGTGGAGCCACACGGAGATCATTCTCCACATTAAGACGTGTATTTATTTTTAATATATGTCTGTGCAGAAAAAGTATTTTCGCACAGGTATGTGGCGCCAAGTGGCATCAGTTTTAAAAGTGCATGACAGCTCAACCAGTTTGTCCTCCAATGTCGGCTGACGGATGACGTGCAAGCTGACTATGATGCGGCTCATGTATAATATAATCTTTATTTTCCGACACTGTGATCACGTTGTACATTATCTCTCACTCTCATTCTCGCTCTCCCGTCACCACAACCAGAGTTAAGCCATATTATATATGTTTTAGCGTTCCATTTAATGTGTAATATTCCAACATCAAGTGCACATTGGAAATTTAAAAGTGGGTTGATTAAAGTTCATTATTTCAAGAACTGTTTCTGTGTGTCTAGAAATCATTCAAGGTAATTTACTAAACTGCTCTTGGTCCGAGAAAGTCGATGTCACTCCAAGGTCACTATTCTCAAAATATACCCTCAAGTTGCATCCCAGGTATTGTTTGAGCAGGTAAATGATGAGTGTTGCCTCCACAGTGAGCTAGAGACCACCAGGATAGACACACAGGGAACTACACGATTATGTTGGCTGTAGTATTTCTCCATTGTTTTTGATGAATGGAAGCTCTGGAGACCTGAGCAGCAATCCATTCTCTCCCTTTTCCAAATTGTATTTTCTGTTACAACTGTGTTTCAATCTTATTCTCTTTTTCTTTTTTCAGGTGTCCTTAGCGACCGTAAAAAAGTCACCCTTGGCACCCAGCCCACTGTGCTGAGGACCTTCAGATCTTTGTCCACTTCAAATGTCTTTGCCTGTTCTGATCGACCCACCGTCATTTATTCCTCCAACCACAAGCTTGTGTTCTCCAATGTGAACCTCAAGGAGGTCAACTACATGTGCCCTCTGAATTCTGAAGGCTACCCAGACAGGTTGATGCAAATGTTTTTTTTTTTAATTTTAAGTTTTATTTACAACAAACTGTCGTGGATGTTCTCATCATTTGGTTTTGTTTTTTCTTCCTCACACAGTCTGGCTCTTGCTAACAACAGCACTTTGACTATTGGCACTATTGATGAGATTCAGAAGCTTCACATCCGCACGGTTCCACTCTATGAATCTCCCAGGTGAGTTTGGTCTTTAAAACATAATTCATCAGAATAGATCCCTATCTTTGTAAATATACTCATCGTGAAGTGAGATGTTTTTGTTTTATTGAGCAGCTCTGGTTAGTTCTCTTGGTGTTCTCCTATACGTTATGTTTGATTGTTGAATTATTAAAATCTGACTGAAATCAGACAGTCCTGTTCCGTTGAGACCTTCTATTTCTGCGTATTACATTTGATATTCCGCAGAAAGACAGGAAGATGAATAAATGTATGTTAATTAAAATGTTTCTGAACTCATTTTTTTTGTCCTCTCTTCCCTGTAAACACTTCATTAGGCGAATTTGTTATCAGGAGGTTTCCCAGTGTTTCGGAGTTCTTTCCAGTCGTGTGGAGATTCAGGATGTGAGCGGAAATACATCTGCCGTGCGCCCCAGTGCGAGCACTCAGGTAATCTTATTTCATTTGAAGTGATGAAGCCATTTACTTTTCAATTACCTGCAACATCAGGACATTAGACTATTAACAAACTCGACTTTAATAGCATAACTTGAACACGTCTTGTAGTATTCTTGTATTTAAAAAAACGAGCTTGTAACTGGGCCAAAATATTTCATTAAATTAAGATATTTAATAACAATTAAAGATGAAAAATAGTTTAGATTCAATTAGGGTATTGGCGGTGCCATAATGCTAGTTGAGCGGAAACAGAAACAAACCGTGAAGTTTTTAAGCACATGGCATGCGGTTCCTTCAACAGGATTCCTGCAGACAAGAAAAATGTGATTACCTTTCAGCCCAATTTACTGCGACTGCTTGTTTTGTATGTGCGCTCGGTCTGGCTCAGTATCCTCTTCCCCCTGGAGATGTGTCTGGTCTCTATTTATGTTTGTGTTATTGCCTAAACCTACGTGAGTCCGAGCAAAATAGCGGTTATCGCGCTCGGACTGACAAAACTTTGAGCTAAGCTTGATCCTTACTGCGCTGCTTGATCAAAGATTTGCATTTTCTTTTGTCATCGTAACTCAAACACGCATCTAGGCGCTGTCCAGCAGTGTGAGCTCCAGCAAACTCTTCCCCAGCAGCACTTCTCCCCATGAGACATCCTTTGGGGACGACGTGGAGGTTCACAGTCTTCTCGTCGTGGATCAGCACACCTTTGAAGGTGAGTCAGCGCTTCATCCATTATGTTCAAAGAGAGTCATTTCCTTGTGAAACAGAGACCTTTACATTGTTCTCAGTGGATTTTATTCCAACCACTTCTGTTCAGCTATAATGCATATATGAAAACCAAGCTTCTAATCTATATTAAATACTTGTTCTAAGTCAGTAGTGTGCGATTAGATTTCCACGTTTTATACAGTGGCTATTGTGTGTTTGGCCGTCAAGCAAAAATAAAGCATAAAAGCGTTTAGGGAAAAGTAAATAATCAAATAAAAAAAGATCAAGTTACATATGATAATTTTTTTTTTCTTACATTACTTTTGTTTTCAAATCTGTTGTAGAATCACCTGTTCCCCTTCTTTAGGTGGCAAATGCGGTGGACAAAAGTCCCACAACTAAATATAGTCATATTTACAGATTGATAATTAAAAATATTAATAAATAGAATTGTTTACCCGTAAACTAAATTGTATTGTTCCAATTGTTCACAAGTACACTATATGTAATCGTTGTTTTTTTGCTGTCAAACCACAATTAAATAGATCATAATATACTGAATTAATTTTTTTAAAAATGGCCGTAGATATGGTAATAAACTACGGCAAAATCTTTTTTTTTTATTAGTTTAAGTAAGTAAGTCAGTAATTTAGCGTGTAGCCCTATTGTTAATCAGAAGATGCCCTAGTGTGCTGGATAAATTATTTACATCTCCCAGTCAAAGACTTTATTACAAGTCCCACATGTATCAACCGCTTCATTCATATGTTAATCTTTTTATGGGTTTCAAGTAGCATCAAAGAGCACCCAGATTATTTTTGTACTAATCTTTTTGTCATCCTGCCATCAATATAATATGTTTATTTATTGCCCAGAAATGGGCTTAAAATTGTGCCATGACATCTTAAAGACATGCGCCCAATATTTTCTGGAAAATGTTATTTTGTTTTTGGAAGCGAGTTTTCAGATAGAAATAACTATTTAATATTAATCATGTACATTCTTTGCCCCTTAAATCTTGGAATATTGATATGAAAACTGCTTGTGTCCGTAAGAAACATTGCAGCTTTTGATTCTACTTTTTCCCCAGTTCTCCATGCCCACCAGTTCCTCCCGAGCGAGTACGCCCTCAGCATGGTCTCTTGTCGCCTCGGGAAGGACCCCTCCGTCTACTTTATTGTTGGTACTGCCATGGTGTACCCAGAGGAGGCTGAGCCCAAACAAGGCCGCATCATTGTTTTTCACTACACTGATGGTTGGTACTTGCTTTTTAATACTTATAGTGGAATTGTGTTGTTTGTTCTTACCCACTTGTTTCTTTTCCTTCTTCAACTTTTTTACTTTAAAATGTTTTTTTCTGATTGTTTCCTCTCGGGCATTGTGTCCTCTTGTTTTCCACCTCCCTTAATCATTTTCTTATCACTTCCTATCACACCTCCCTCTTACCGGCACGGATCTCCCTCATCTTCCTTCACACCGCGTCCTTCCCAGGGGGCAATTGCTGTCTTTCACACAGTATATCTCCCATTCTTTTAATTCAGCTCTTTCAGCCGACCAACTTGGCTTTACCCGTCTCTGTCTGTATTATTATGTTCACCCTACAGAACTCCTGAAGCTCCTTCTTTTGACATTGCCTATATATCGTATTAAATTTGATTAAATTAGCAACCAACCTTTGTCTTGTTTTCGTGCAGGAAAGTTGCAAACAGTAGCTGAGAAAGAGGTGAAAGGAGCCGTCTACTCGATGGTGGAGTTTAATGGAAAACTGCTGGCCAGCATCAACAGCACAGTGAGTGAAGCATTCATGTTTAACCTTGCAGATAAATTGGTTGCTTTATTTTGAAAATTAGCTTTTAGTTTGAATCATCTGGACCTGATAAAAACTCTTAATTCAATCCTTCATGTTGGGTATAAAGTGCAGCTTTTCCAGCACCTGCTCTCACTGTTTGACACCAGCGCTGTGTGAAAGGAATTCGTTTTTAACAAGGACAGGTGATGCAACTTTTTAGTATCCATGCAATTCGTACACGGGGTTTGTACGCCTCAGAAAGAGGCCAATTTCTTTGCTCTTTCTCTCTTCAGCCCTTTTTACCTTTTAAGATGGCAATATCGCAGGACCTTTTTTTTCTTAATTTCCTTTCTGGTATCATTTTTTTTTTTATAATAAGGGAATCTATATTTGCCCAAATAACTATATTTCCCCTCTGTCCATATATATTCTTTAATATCTTTTTAACTGTGGCATGAAATGAACTTGTATTTGGCGTGCTTTCCTAAATGTAAGTTAAGTGATGTTGATTCATAGATGGAATCTATGATGTGTAATTCTCCTTGATGTTCAACCACCAAATAAGAGCGATGGGAAGCCAGATGCTTTAAAGAAGATCTGATTTCAGTTTTCCCTAAAATACGTATTGGACTAAATTTCCAAAAATTCTAAATATAGGTTCCCTTTAATTGTGTCTGTTTTGTTTCAGGTCCGTCTTTATGAGTGGACAGCCGAGAAAGAGCTCAGGACGGAGTGCAACCACTATAACAACATCATGGCTCTTTACCTAAAGACCAAAGGAGATTTTATTCTGGTGGGAGACCTGATGAGGTCCGTCCTGCTCCTGGCCTACAAACCAATGGAGGGTAACTTTGAGGAAGTGAGTAGATGCTCTCTTTCAAACGTTGAGTGGAACAGGTGTTGCATCTGTGGAGCTACCTTTTAAATAAAGTATAACCTCATTTTTAATTGAGCAAAACTGCAGAATAGAATCTTCACCGAGGCACTCTTGTGATGTCAGGAATCATAAAAGAAAAGTCATTTGCCCTCATTTAATTTTTATCACTGTCAGATGAGGTTTTGAAATATGAACACAATGACTGCCCTTCAATAAAAAATATCGCTAAAATAAATTCTGCTGTAGGCTTTGACCTTACAGAATATTTCACGTTTGGCATTTCTTTTACATTTTAAGTCACTTTCACATTTAGCAGAATACTGACTCTAAAGTTTAAGTGTCGTCTCTCTCCCTGATATCAATGTATTAATAAAATGGTAAGAATTTAATTTTAAATTTTGGAATTAAATAAGATGTTCTTTAATTATAAATAGATCAGACAGCAAATGGCCTGGACCTCAACCTTGCCTTGAGCTTATTCAAGCTCCCCGTCTGTCTCGAATATTTGGATGAAGATGGTTTTAGGTGCAGCTTATGTTCCAACTCCTGTCATCCTGTCACAGGCCTTTCATTTTGTTGTGTTCATTTATGTGTTGATACACTGAATAACGAGCAAGCTTTTAAAGTAAAATTATGTTTTTGTATTTTCTTTAAAGTTCAATTAAAAAGTGACATGTTTTTGTTTTTTTACTGTAAAGGCTCATAAATATCCAGAAATTTTTCTCACAGATCCATTAGTGAATGATTAGAAAATTGTATCGCTGGATAACAAACTTTTCTGTGTTTTATTAGATTGCAAGAGATTTCAATCCCAACTGGATGAGTGCAGTGGAAATTCTGGATGATGACAACTTCCTGGGTGCAGAGAACGCGTTCAATTTATTTGTCTGCCAGAAAGACAGGTGAGCAGCCAGACTTCAACTTAATGTGCCTTGATAAAGACATTTGTTCCTCCCTCTGATCCTTTTTTCGTTCACTTTTATCAATGGTATCTATAGATGAACGGAAAAAGGATGTTACTGGTAAAATGATTATAAACATTGCACTCTGCCTGAATACTCCTCGTCACCATTGAGCTTGAGAAATGTAGAGCTCATTGTGTTAAGGCAGCATTTATATTCAAGCTGCAGTAATGCCTTCAACTCAACACTGCCAGCCAGAGATTGTGGTAATTGTCTCAACAACAAGATATGAGAATGCTCAGAGTGTGAAGGTTACTCAATGTTAAGCAGTGGTTTTGGTGGTATTTTACTCATGATTTCAAAAGATGAAGATGGTAAAATAGTTTCTGTGGCATCAACAATCGTTATCTGTCTAATACATCACGGCAGGCTAGTCTATGCCTTTGACCTTTGTTTTTGTGCTGCATCTCTTTTTCTACTTCTTTATCCCCCTATTCTCTATTATTCCCTGACCTTTTCCAGCACTCCTCATATCTCTCAACCATTTGTTTTTCTGTATTTAATCGATCAGTGTTGACCTCTAGTCATCTGCCATTTTGTCTTGTAACCACCTGTGTTTTACTCTCAACACATCTTCCCCACAAGTCTCAATGTTTCTGAACATCGCTTGTGGTATCTCTCACCATCAGCGCTGCCACCACGGACGAGGAGAGACAGCATCTGCAGGAGGTCGGCGTCTTTCACCTCGGGGAGTTTGTCAATGTCTTCTGCCATGGATCATTGGTGCTGCAGAATCTGGGAGAGAGTTCCACGCCCACTCAGGGCTCTGTCCTCTTCGGCACCGTCAACGGAATGATCGGTATGTTCCAAACATGGCTTAACATCTCAAATATGAATGGAAGCATATGGGAGATCTAAGCTTTTTGTAAGAGGTCAACACGACAGAGCAGTAAAGATTTGGGGCTGATTAAGCAACAGCATTTTGTGGCAATTATGAGTTTTTAAAACATATATTTCACTTCACAGCTGGTTCCTGAATATTTGTTTTTGTTTTTAACAAGTGATCTGTTAATCTGCCTTAAGATTCAAATTCAAGTAAGAATGAAATCTGTACCAAAACTACAGATGGTTCTGTTTGTAAGGTTAAAAAACGGCTTTAGTTTTTGTAAATCTTGGCTTTCATCAAGCTTTACTTTCTTTTTTAACTAAGCCACAGATTTAAAGATCAACTAATGTGTTGATTTAAGTGTGTCTTAAATAGATTTTGGACTCTATTGTATCATCAGTATGTTTGTACAAAACTCTCTTTTCATTGTAATATTTATATTGGAAAATGTGCCTAAGCCCCGCCTTAAAAAGGTTTGTTTTTCTGGAGATTCAATCTTGTTTACCATATCATGCCTACTCAGGGTTTGATTATAGCTGGCTGGAGGAGGAGTGAAGCCATAATTACATCATAATGGTCTCTGCTCTCAAAACGTCTCATTCACCGAGATTTCAGAAGGGGGTGAACTTTATTAAGTAATAACTTTAAAACATCATGATGAGGGACGTATTGCATCTTGGAGAGAAAGAATTCAACATTTGAAACATGTGACTCAGAAGAGTTGAGGTTTCACATTAGTTGCCCTTTAATGATTCCTATTAACTTTCTAATGCACACTCTTCTTTCAATATATATGTTTTGTGTAAAATCTATGTCAAGCCTTATGTTGACTAAACAAAAGTTCTCTATGTGATGACGAAGGAGGAAAGTTGAAGCTCTTTGGTGAAAAGTCCAAAGTTGAACAAATACGTTTGAAATGGCAGCACCTTCAATTTGTCGGGAAAAAAACTAACGATTCAATACATTTCAGATAGAATTGAAAGCCGAGGTTGCAAAAAATGAAAATGTCATTATTAGAACAGAAAAGGCCAATTTCTGAAAGAGACTGGACGCAGCAATAACACAGTCAGTTTTTCCTCCTGCCTTTGTGAGGGAGCAGCTCTGTACAATGCTGAAAATAAACACAATTTAACAGACATTTAGTTTGGAAATCCAACAATTGGAGGCAGTCGTTTCAGTTAGATATGAGTGTTGACTGCATTGTGAGGATTTCTAGTCATTATAATGTGTTGGCGCAGAGAACTAGAGGTCATGTCTGGACAGTATTTAGTGAAAAGACAAGTTGTGAAATGTGATGCCAGAAAAGGGTTCAGCTGCAACAACTGGCGACATAAGATAATATGACCAGGCTAGAGTCAAAATGCTGCTCAACACTGAGGCCACACTTTCTTCTCCCTTATCCAAACGATATTCTTCTGGAGAGAAACTTTCACAACATTTTGAAAAACAACACACTGATTTCTCGAGTCACTTTCTCATTAGTATTTGTGGTTTATCTTCTTCACTTTAAATAGTTCCAAATTGTGTTGGTGAAAAACTTTTAATGAAAGTTAGTTGTAAAATAATTTATTAGAATGTGCCCGAGTTAAAACAACTTTCTGTTCGGCCGAGGATTTCTTTAGAGGCATCCAAATCATTAACTGTTCTGGAGAAAAAATATTCTTACTTTTTCCACTTTTCTGTAGATTGAGGGCAAAAAAAAAAGAGGCTAGATTTAATGAGGGCGCGTGACTTGACAGTTATACAGCTGTTGTCATGGTAACTGCTTGTGTGTTTACATTCACTGCTAAAAGTGTTTTTCCTCAATTTAAACACTGTCTGGTGATCAATTTTCCATCACATTGAAGATAATTGAACATTTAAAAACATCAACTGGCAGTTTAAGAACAAACATAGCAAGTTTGTTAGCAAAGAAAATTGACTTGTGACCACGTCCGAGGGAGTAAACGCACGGATACGTCAGTCCTGGAGGACATTTGCAGCCTTTAAGCAGATTTCACCGTCTCTTTTATAAAAATATTATTTAATTTTAAAGGTAAAGTAGCCCTAATTTATATTGTAAAAAAAGTTTATGCCAAAATCCCATAAGTAAAATAAATTAAAAACTAAAATGTTCCAAAATTTGTGATTTGGTCTGGTTGGAAGATATGAGCTTTTATTTTGAAGTTCTGAATAAGATAATTCTTGATATGATGACATTGATCACTTTTGGCCCCAAACAAAATCTGAAGCCCCTCTTTAATAACAACTGGACAACGATAAAATGTATTTTCAAAGAAAAAAAGTGATCGATTTTACCTTTGTTTTGAAGGTCAAACAACATAATATTTGTAGTTCAAGTGCAGTAGCGTGTTGGTGTTTGTGTGCATGATTCAGAATGACTCCTCGATTGAGGCGTTTGAAAAAGTACATTTATTCTTCACGTTATTTGAGATTCATGTTGTATTTTAATGAAAGAAACCTTCTTCATTGCTCCACTGGGATCGTATACCAACTTAAAAGCCTGAATTGAGCAGAACGAGTCCCTTCAGGCAGTGTACATTTCTTTTATTGAGCTTTTATTCATAATGGAATGTTGCCCCAGCAGAGGCTAAATACTCTATTCTGTTATTAATGAAGACTAACGCTGTCATGAAGCCTCCTTCCCTAGATTGATAACAGAATAACGGTGAATTATTCATGTCTCAGCAGAACGACATGTTACATGAGTCATGGCCTGAGAAATGCCAATGATTCTCTGCCAGATACCACCTGAGATGATCTACCATCACAGATCCTGGTGTTTATTCTGTGTGTGTGTGTGTGTGTGTGTGTGTTTCTGCCAGGTCTGGTCACCTCCTTATCCGAGAGCTGGTACAGCCTCCTCCTGGACCTGCAGAACCGCCTCAACAAGGTCATCAAGAGTGTGGGAAAGATCGAACACAGCTTATATCCTTGTCGCCGGCCGGTTCTGTCGGAAGGTGCTGCTCATGCTTTTATTCACGTTTGTCTGCTGCTCTTAATAGCAGGATATCCAGCAGGTTCTTGAAATATTCATGAGCTTTCTTTGTATAGGACATCAACATTTCATGAGTACAGGGGGAGACGAGGCTGATTATCGGGGTGTTTGCCCGTCATAAATGATGTCGGCGCCTCCAAACAGCCGCAGATAAACATTATTATTCCTAATGTTTGTTTTCCTGCTCGGAGCGTCAGTCGCCGCATCACGCATTCATCAACGGAAGATAAAGAGTCGTTTAGATCCGTGTTGTTGGCTTTGAGATCCAACGTACAGAAACTGGCGCCGTCGTTTCTGTGGCTCATTACCAGACACACGACATGTTGCTTTGCTTCTTTAGGCTTTGGGAACCAGATGAAACCTAAACGATACTCTTGTCAATGATTTGTTTGATTTATTCAAATACCTTTATTCTTCCCAGGTTGAAGAACAGGAGTGGGTTTAAAATTGTTGCTAGTTTTTACAGCAAATGCTAAGTTAGGATTAAGATTTTTTTAAATAAAATGAGACAAAAATTGAATAAAAGTAATACAAATTAAACAGAATATACATCAAATTAGTAAAAGACGCAGTAAAAAAGTGATGAAAGACGCCAGACTCGGCGTAATTGACTCTTGTTCCGACGTAGACCAGAGATCAGACACTTCCTTGACTGACATTCACTTGGAGGTCTTTCCACACGGAGCGGAAAACTGAGCAGGCAGCCGGATTCATCGACGGAGATTTAATCGAAAGCTTTCTGGATCTGGGTCAAGCAAAAATGCAGGAGGTGGTCAGCACTCTTCAGGTGAGAGTTTTTTTTTCTGCTTCTTTTTCTCTTGAGCCGTTAAAGATCCACCCGACGTTAAATTTATTTGTGGACCTGCGAGTCTGAAGTTTTCTTCTCCAACGCCAGTGGAAGCATGCGAGGCGGGCGGGGGCTGGAGTCAGCTTTCACAGTCCATGCTTTTGAAAATGGTGCCACGTGACCAGATGAAAGTCGAAAGTGTAATTGCAGCAAAAAGGTTTTGAGTTTTAGGAAGAACATCTGAGGCCGCTCAGGGAAGCCATTTTCGCCTCGTGCTAGACTTCAAACCTCTGCCGCGGCTCGAGAAGAAGAGGCTGCAGAACTCAGCGAGATGATGGTTTAGAACGCTCGATGAGTCGTACAACTTTAAGTAAGTTGTTGAGGGAACATCTGGTTAACGGAGCCAGGTGCATGCTGGGAAGACAAATGAGTGCAACCGTAGAGAAACGTGTGAATGCTTTTTAAGTGTTTTTTTGTTTGTTTTTTGCAAGAACCCAGAGGGGTTCGAGAAATGAACACGGGTGGTTTTTAAACGCGTTTCTCTCTTGTGGGGCTGCAGATCGATGACGGCAGCGGGATGAAGCGTGAGGCCACGGTGGACGAGGTCATTAAAATAGTGGAGGAGCTGACCAGGATCCACTAGCCGAAGAAGAGGAGGCTCGCGAGGAAATCAATGCGGACGTCCCGGAACTCTGGGAATTGTAAATAATTATAAATAAAAAGGTTGTGAGCATGTTTTGTCCTTCGGTTAACAGTCATTTTTCAACTGTTGAAAGACGCAGCGTTTCATTGTTCAGTGAGACGAGAGAAGCCAGCGTTCTCCGTGTGTGTGTGTCCGCACATGTTTGAGTGTGTGTGTGTCGGTACACACTCTTGGATATTTGAAGGTTATCTGATTATTCCTCGCAGTTTATGTCGGGATGGTTTTTTAGCTGGGAGTTGAATATCGGTGTACAAGTCCAATAACCGAGGAAGACGAGTTCGATTTTTAGGTATTTTTGTCATTGTGACTTTTATTTGAATAAAAATTGCTTCAGTGTCAACAAGGAAGTGTGCGTTTGTCTCTATTGCACCTGCAACCCCTTTTTGTGCGTCCATTCACTTTGATTCATTTTCAATAACGATCAACCTGAAAGGAAAAACCTTGGCAAGAAATAGATTAGTTAAGTCTGTTTTAAGTGGACAGATTTGTAGTTGTTAACCTCAAGAAACAAGTAAAAATGAAATGATATTTTTCTACCTTTAACTCGGGAGCGGAGGAGTCTAATGAACTCACCAGGTCTGCCTCCACAGAAACACTTATTTCAAGAAAGAAAGAAAAAAAAACTTGACCGGTCGAGACGACTCCAGTTCTCTCCAGGCCTCCTGTGACGACGAGGGAATAAATCAATTATGACGGATGCAGATGGTAACGTTCACTCAAGGTTGGATGTAAATTCAAGGACATTATCTGCAGATAAACAAACCTGGTGCTGAACGTCATTAAAATGCCGAGCGTGAATAGAGGAACATAAAGAACCACAATCCTTCCTTAAGAGGCTGTGTGAGGTCAGACTTGTTGCTAGGAGACCGGAATCATACATGCAACAATTGAAAAAAAAAAAAGAAGCTTTTTCTATGTTCATTTGACCTTCATGAGGTCAGTGGTTGTTGCTCCAGACAGACATTGGCTCTTTTATTCATGTTAAATTTTTTTTGTATTTTAAAAAAATCAATCTGTTTTATGCAGTGGACGCCCCACATTTTTATCCGATTAATTTTGTGTTTATTTTTACACATTTTTCAGTTGAAAGCAAGTCAGTAGTTGACCCGGCCCGGGGATATGGTTTGGTTGTGTACAGAGGATTTAAGATCTCCAACAAGTGGAGGAGTTCAGGTATCTCTAGGTCTTGTTCACGAGTGATGGGGGGCGGGGAGAATAGAAAGTGAGATTGATGGGCAGTTTGAGGTGGACTCTGGACCCCGATCCTTGGTGGGTAAAAAAAGAGCTAAGCCAAAAAGGTCGATCTACCTTCACATTCAGATCAAGATGGCGGGTACTGTGCTCGCTCACTTTGAGATGGATTGAGAAGCACAGTCATCCGGGAGAGGCTCAGAGAAGAGCCGCTGCTCTTCCACATTGACAGTAAGTAAGTAATTTTTATTTGTATAACGCTTTTCTAGACCAGGGTCACAAGGCGCTTAAACAATCAAAACAATATTCAATAAAGTATATACTTTAAAGGTCAAGATAAAACTGATAACACAACAGGAGTTCCAGAGAATCAAGGGAAAGCCTGAACAAATAAAAACGTCTTAAGATGTTTCTTAAAGGAGTCAGTAGACTCCATCAAGCGCAAAGAGAGAGAAGAAGATCGTTCCAAAGCTTAGGAGCAACAGCCTGGAAGGATTTCTCTCCTCTGGTCCTGAACCGTGTGCGTGGAACCATCAGTAGATTCTGATCCACAGACCTCAGAGCCCGAGCTGGGGTGTAAGGCTGGATCAGATCACTGATGTGAGGAGGAGTCTGACCATGAATAGATCTGAAAGTAAGAACCAGAATTTTAAAGTTGATCCTGAAAGAAGCTGGAAGCCAGTGAAGAGTTTTAAGGATCATAGAAATGTGAGTTCTCCTACTAGAGCGAGTCAGAATTCTCGCTGCAGAGTTTTTTTCTCAACAAAAGACAGGAGAAGATAAAGAAGATAAAGTTTAAGCATAGTTATTTAAATTAATTGACCTTTTTTCACTGTTTTAGGAACTGTTTTTGGGAAGAGTCTGGACCATTTGTAAAGGTAAATGGTGCCAAACGTGTGAATCCTTTCCTAAATCATGAGCGTCATCTATTCCTACTCATCATCTTGGATGCGACAGTACGTCTCCGCCTCGGCTGGCGTCCATGAATCACCAGAAGAGTTCTCTGCCGGCTAGAACGCCGAGGATGCTAATGTCATCATTTTCTGTCTCTTTATGGAAAACACTTTTATGCACCGCTGTAAATACCTCGTGTGATAAATAGCCAAACGGCTAAGTATAGTATTTTCCGGGGGGTGTCACGCCGTTATGAAAATGCTCGGGGAAAGCTACTTGGGTTGTAAAATGTTGCCGCGACGAGCCGTGCTTTACGGTCTGTGTCAAAATAAACGAGTGTTTGAAGCGAGCGGAGCGTAAAACAAACCTGTTCCACCGCAGAAGTATGTGATGAGTTCAAGCGGCTGCTGCTCGGTCCAGTCTTCGGTCCGGTTGGTGTCGAGTACCGCATTTATCTTCCCGATAGTGGAGCAGAAGCCAATTGTTTGGGTGATTGAATATTCTGTCCTGAAACAACGGCTGCTGAGTAACAAGATCTCGGGAGGATTGAGGGAAACTGATCCAGCGCAGCTGATTAGAGCTTCGCTGCACCGGCGGCTCAGGTCTGCAAGTGGCTCGGTTAGAAAGTTTAGACCTGATCGTGACCCGCTTCGTTGAGCTTGGATCATCCTCTGTTCCTTTCGTGATGGGCGCTTATATCCTTAACAACAACAGGGGCCCTCAGGGGCCAGCTCTTCAGTAGCCCAAAAATACACATTTCAAATACAATCTTAAAAATAACACTATTTTAATGTCAAAAGGTCAAGAACGCACTATGAAAACACCAGAAAGTGAAGCAGCAAATTTTTGTAGCTGCTTAAATTTTGAACATTATCATTGTTCATGGTTAGAAAAAGATCTTACCTCCAAATCTTCTTTAAACAATTGTTATTTCATTGAAGTACAAATTCTCGCGGCTAACAGACAGAAAAGAAAACATGAAATATGTAAAAGATTCTTATCTAAGAAGTGTTTATTATCAAGAAAAACATGGGAAATCTCGAGATATCAGCTTTAAAATGTTACTGTTATTAGCTTTTTCGTTACATTTGTCCAAAAAAAAAAGAGGCTTAAGTTGGACCAGCCATTCAAATCAACAAGTTAGTGAATAAACGTGGCTGTTGTGATCATTTGTTGTCGAATAATTTTGTCCTCCATGGATGAGTCGCAGTTGTTATCTGTTGTAATCGACCTCAGAGAGTTCCTAATATCATTCTGCTGACTTGAGCCTGAAACCTTGCATCGTAGACCGTGACTCAAACATGTGTGTCGGCTGGTTTGAGACATCCCGCGACGAAGATGAGATTTGGACTTGTAAAATAAAGTGTAACATAAGTAGTCTACCAAAATTCAAACCACACAAAAACACAATGTTTTTATTAATGAATTCAAATGAACGTTTAAACTTGAAATTAAATCTTTTATTTTAAGCTACAAATGTTGGTGATGAGTTGTGATCGTGTGATGATATCACTGGAAAGAAAAGTCAGTTGATTTTGTGTTTGATCATGCAAGACATGCAAGACGGAATACAAAGCTATGGAAGTCTTAAACAAATTGCTAATAATGAAATGATATCAGTTGTGGGTCTGAAAACTGAGCTGTAATGCTGTTTCCAATGGTTGACCTTGATATGTCCCTACATCTGAACTAGAGCACATCCGTGGAAAATTCCCTTATTGGACATGATTGGGAGAAGCGCACACCTGTCTTTGGCAACACAACTCACAGTGCATTGTTAAGCCGAGACAGGATTGTGTCGCGGCACAGAGCAGGGGAAGGTACAACAAATAAATGCTGGAATTATCAACGGTTAAAAAAACAGCGTGACTCCTCCTGGACCGCCCTCCAAACTGAGCCATAGAGGGAGAAGGGTCTTGGTCAGGGAGGTTACCAAGAACCCTAGGAGCACTCTGACAGAGCTCCAGCATCACTGTGAGGAACTGGGAGAACCATCCAGAAGGACAACTATCTCTACAGAACTCCACAAATCAGGCCTTTACAGAAGAATCCTCTGCTCAGTAAAAGCCTGCTTGGTGTTTGACATAAGATTCTCAATCGGTGACGAACAAGATTCTCTGGTCTGATGAAACAAATAGAACTCTTTTGCATGAAGGTCAGGGACCACTCATCCCTACAGTGGAGCATGCTGACGTTTTTTAGCATGTTTAGGAACTGGAAGTCTAGTCAGGATTGAGGGAAGAATGAATGGAGCAATGTACGGAAACACACTGGCTCCAGAGTGCACAGGACCTCCGACCTGGTCGACGATTCTCCTTTCAATAGAACACAACCCCAAGCACACGGCAAAAATAACAAAGCAATGGCTCGAGGACTGGTGTGTTAAGGTCCTAGAGTGGCCCAGTAAGATTCCTGACTTGAACTGACTCTTCAACCTTAGAGATCTGGAGAGGATCTACAAGAATGTGAGAAATAACCCCAAACCTATCTTTGCCAATCATTCCCAAACAGTGTGAATACATATGTACATGTGTTTTCTAGTGTCTTGTTTTCTTTTTTAAATATCAAAATACGCAAATATAAACTTTTTTTCCTGTATAATTATGTGCTATTGTGTGTTGATTGATGAAAAAAGGCAAAGATAACACATTTCCAAATGAGTCTGTAACAGAACAAAATGTGGTTAAAGTAAAAGTTGTGTGAATACTTCCTGTATTTACTAGTGATGGTCTGATGAAGCTTCATGAAGCAGTGTCATTATTTTCAGAGTCCACTAGATGGCGGTCTCTGCACTATTATCCTTTGTTTTAAACTGTTTTAATGAAACATCACATCATTGTTAAACCTACTGACCTCTAAACAACATGACACTGCTTCCTGAAGCTTCATCTGACCATCACTAGTATCTAGTGTACATATAGAAAGTGTGTGCTCAAGCTTGTTTTCACTTTGTTGCTGCGATATACCCGGAGGTGTGGCTGTGCTGCACCTGACGTCAGCTGACTGCAGAGCCTCAACAGGTGAGCACGATTCAAGCGATTAGCAGCAGGAAACCATTGATTTGGCTGAAGAACAGAGCCACCGCAGCAGAAGACAGACAAAGAAAGAAGCACGGGAATAAAACACGTGGGAAAAGAACTGAAACCAAAGAGGCTAGTGGACACTTACAGTATGTGACTTACTGTGTTTAAGTTTCCTTTGTGGCTTTGTTGTTGAGGATTTGTTTGAATTGTGAAGTTAAAATGATATATTTGTGTTTTTGTTTTTCTGCGAAAGTGCAATTTATTATTTGGTCATTTACAGTTTATTTGGTTGCCATGATAAGACGGCAGTAGTCCATTGCCAAAACCTTTGTTTTATTCTTAATTTCTGCTTGAATGCAAAGGGCTAAAAAATAACATAGCAGAGTAACTGTAGTTAATTTAAAACATTGTTAACATGTAGGGTTACATTTATGTTAGGTTAAACCTGATTGAGAATCGTGGATTTAATTATTGATCACGTTTATAGAGAATGTGAAAGCAGGTGTTTATAATTGTTCATTTCTGTTGTCCAAAAGTTTTTTTCACCTTCTTCCATCTATACCTTTTTATAAAGAGATGTGAGTGAAATCCTGTGGCAAGTGTGTGAAGGAGAAGCGTTTAAAAGACACTTGACATCAGCTAGTAAAAATGTGTTCAATCAATAACAAGATAACGCTATATAAAGTTAAATTTAATCATGCATGTCAGTGTTGGATGATGTAAACTCTGTTTTATCCATATTCTGTGGTTGGAAAGTGACATTTTTATCCCCGCTGCTTCGTGGAAATCACGCCGTAATTTGCAGAGTCAGCTAATTGCTGGTGATTTTGATGGATGGGGAATTTGCTCCGTTTGACCTTTTCTGCTGCTCACTGGTGGTGCAAGGTCAGAGCCAATGAAACCACGGGCCAGAACCGATGAAGGCAACATTAAATTAGAGGAGTAATGACACACATCACTATCACAGTCCCGCTGCAGACGCTTTAATCTTTCCAAACACTTTCGCGCTGCTCGTGGTTGAAACTCATTTATCTGCACCAGACGAGGCTCACGGAACGACGAGCGCCGATTTTATTTCAACTTCTCTTGTCCTCATTTACATCTGAGAAGGACGAGCTTCGCTTTGTAGTGGTTTAAATTGAGAGAAGATGTGGTTGCGCGTCTGAACTTCATCTACAGTCTCGGTTAAATAAATGAGTCAAATTATCAGCACGGAACGAACATAAAGTTGTGTTTTTGTTCCATTATTTGAATTGTTAATGGACAAAAATGAGCTAAACTTCCATTGAAACTTCAGTTCGTAGCTGAGGAAGGACTTTGTCTTGATTGAGTTAATCCTTTTTTTCATGTTGTTGATGCGTCACTTGGGATTCAGGAGGTTCTTTGATGCTCCTCCGCTGTTCTGGTGGGTGCAGTTAAACCTCTCCGGCGTTCTGTTCTAATGACCCAGGGTTCTCGCTCCAGAGGGCGGTAACAATCAAATGGTAACAATCGATCCTTGTGTTTCCTCCGTGTCAGGGCCTCTATTATCCTTTCCCAGTTCTACATGAACACACTGCTCTTGAGGCCGAACTCCATGGCCCAGAACTCTCCACAGACTTTTTTTTTTCTGTGCTTTTCAAGAGCGAGCCTCTGTCTGAAGCCGCTTCTTATTGTATTTCCGAGGTCACGACTAGTGAGTTCAAGCGTGCTGGAGTTCCGTCTGTTAGTTCCGTCTCAAGTGCTTATTTTTGTCAGTGAGCGGGTTGAACGAGAACATGGAGCCGCAGATAATAATTGGTTCTAATTTGATCCTCGGCTCACAGCGTGGGGTCAAGAAGTGAGTCGGCAAAACTGTTGAAAAATGTATGTTAGTGTGAATATGATTTAATCACACTTTTTTTTTAACAGAGAAAAAAAGACTCAAAAAAGACAAATGTGACGTGAAGAAGTTATGGAGATGTATTGACAATTGAACTGATGAGTAGTATTAAAATGTATATTAGTTATAAATTTGTCATAAACATCTCTATATGAAAGTATTTCTTTATCAAGGGCTGCCTAAAAACACTCATACGGCCGTATTAGTCCCTGAGGCGCAACTTTAAAATCACTCCTTAAAACCAACCTGTTCAAAAATGCTTACTCGTAATTGTTTTATTATTATTGTATTATAGTGACCTTGAACATCCTGGCTACTTTTCGTAGTGACCTACTTTAAGTGGTCCTTTACAGTAGTCACTGATGTTTGATTTAATGTTTCTAATCTCGTCAAATCTTTGTTTGATATTGTTTTTGTGTTTGTTCAGCTTCTGACTATAGTTGCGTCAGAAGCGAGGATCAAACTCGTGGATAATGGTGGATCTACAGCCGTCAGATGTGGACCACCGACGCCAAAAGGAACTGTAGCATAACGCTAACATTTGCAGAGATCAAAGGACAGATCCTAGTGCAGATGGAGAGGTTGTATTTCTGTCTGAGCGGATCACGCTGAAGCCTGGTAACGGTCGAGCAGCCAAAGCAGACGTGTCTGAAGTCCAGCCCCTCCATCAGACTCCATGCAGCCCTGCAGCCATCAAACGTCTCATTTGTAGCTCCATTTACTATTTGAATTAAAAGCATTTTAGTCCCATTAAACAATCTCTCAGCAGTCACTGAGAAAGGTGTCCCTAACTTTAGGTAAACTACTTTACCAGGAGAAAGAAGAGTTTGAAAATATATTGTTAAAAAATAGAGATATCATGTTTTCTAACTTAAGTCAACTTTGAAGTTCCTGTTTTATCCATGTTGAAGCAGGAATGGGGAAAACGATTGGCCCTTCATGGCTCCACCCACCACCATGATTGGTTGAAATATTGAATACTTATTTGAGATGGGCCAAAGACGATGCCAATCATGTAAAAAAACAACTTAAAACGCAAATCACAGCTCTCAGGGTTTATTTGTGCTTTACTTATATTGTACAGTTCTTCCTAATCTCCATGTCTTTCCTTTCGCCATACTTTTTATTATTTTCCTTCCAGCCGGTCGTACCAAAAGGCTGTCCACACTTGGTCTGGTTCTGCTCATGGTTTCTGCCTCTTAAAAGGAGGTTTCTCTTCACCATTGTGATTCACGGAGACCTCATCTTCTCTTCGCTTCTAAAGCGCTATTCAAACCGCAGAGTGTCTTGAGATCATGCTTCTGGGATTTGAAACTTGAGTTTCATTTAATTAAGAAGCATTTACTTCAGTCAATTTAGTTGTAGAACAATAGTTGCACCATTTAGTAATCTGTGCACGGAGACCTCAAGTCTAGTTTTTGTTTAGGGGGATGACTGGTTTCAAAGCAGTTAAAGACCAAGGTTATCAAATTCACAACACTAAAATATCTGTTTTTCAAATGGATGAAAAACTACCACACTACTCGGCACACCTGTCTTCTGACACACTTTCATTTTAAAATAGTTGAAGCAATATCAGGTGGTAGGAGCTCCTTTACCCAGTCTGCCACACAATAAAGTTTAAACACCCTTGAGCTATAGGATGAAACCAATCTTACCTTTATTGAAAGTGACAAGGATATAATTGGTTAAGCTCATTGTACTAATGGTACAATCCCTTCATACGTTTGCCACTGTTTGCGATGTAGGTGTATATGCTTCATTGCAAACATCAGGTGGTTGGTCTTCTTCCCCACTGGTTCATTGATTTTTGCACACATCATCTGCGAAAGATCTCATCAGAAACCCGTGACGCTCCAGGCGTGCCCTTCTTCACTTTCACCCCTCCGGCTTTTCAGTCCAGTTATGGTCTTTGGTTTTTAACCAGAGCTAGTTCCTACTTCGGCCAGCAGCTTCTGACTGTTTGCTGGGATATCTGTTAACTCATTCCTAGCGCTCTTGATGCAACAGTAGAGCCTTTGCAACAAATCTCAACGTGGAAAAACTTGTCCATGGCCTCAATAACGGTCATCATTGCAAAGAATCATATGGTTTTTATACATCCATGCACTTTACTGGTCATTCACTAGTGGCCAAAGTACTTTTTAAGGATACTTGGGATTCAAAGCCCTGAAGATATTTCAGTCCTTTTCAATTTCCTATATCCTAAGTGACATACAAACTATATGATGTGACAATGAGGTGGCTTTCGTTCATGTTTCTGCTCCTTAGTGCTGCCATTTCAATATAGCTTTCTTCTCCCTTTGAATTTTTTCTAAAACACCTCTTTTCTCGTGAAACATCCCATGCCCAGTATGGACGTATGCAGATGTTTTTAAGTGTCTTTATGGACGAAGAAAGGTGAGTACGGTTCGCGACCATCATATGGACATACATTTCTGCCCATGACTCCAAAAAGAAACGGATTACTTTTTAAATGATCTCTACCCTTAGTCGACATGAGGGCGAGTAGAAAATGAGTGAAAGTTTTGGTTGAACTATCACTTTAAGGAAGCTTATATCTGAGCTATTGCCTCAGATTTTTTCTTGAGTCCGACCAGAGACAAGCAATCTCAGATAATCATTCTCATCAAAGCAAGTGCTCCTGAGGTTTTGTCCGGGCCACAACTTAATTTAGAAACTTGTTGGAATGTCGGATTCAATTAAAAGGGTCTACCTCTTTAAGGACCAAAACTCTGAGTGATTTACATGTAGAGGCATAAGAGATTGGGTGTCGATTCTGGGTCCATTGTGCATTATCGCAGTGACTCGCCAAGCGCAAACATCTGCAACCTCAATTTGCGGCGCATTATCCAGCACCCAGACTATACAGTGACGTATGCACAGAGGGAATAATTGATATATTGGTATGCCAATGCTTCATGACTAGAAATGTTTGTCCACTTGAAGCAGAAAGAGGAAGGATCTTGCCTGGAGGAAGGTCAGTGAGTTGGTCGGTGAGTTTTTAAGTTATTTTTTTCATGGTTTATTAATTTTCATGTTTACTTTTATGCTAACTAGTGTGATACATGTTTGAAATGTAAAGATACAGTCTTGGGGACAGTAAAAGCAGATTGAGGCGTCTTTGATGCCGGGAGGAAGCGAAATGTTACCAAAACAAGGGACAGATCTTCAGGGAGTCAAGATTGCAGTTTGGTTTGCACCCCCTTTAAAAAAGTTACTGAACAATGGGACTTGGAGTGCTTTTATATGATATGAAATGAACTATATCAATATATGAAGGGCCAAATGGGGCCCCGCTGCCCTGAATTTGACATTGGTGGTGTACTTGTGAGGTATATTATGGGGTGTCACTTTCCTAACTGTGTCGGTCCTTTGAAAAGAGCTTCTGCGCCGGAGATGTGTGATGTTGCTCTGTTTTCACACTTTGCACCGGCTCTTGTGAGAATCCCTCTAAACTGGCATTCTTTGTTTAAAGTGGTTGAAACTGCAGATGTATCAGGCAAACTCCACCTCACACCCTTCCAGCGCCGCAGGGTAGTTCAGGCTGAGCATGAAAAATGTAACGTTTTTTTGGGTGTTTTAAAGCAAAGAAATCATGTTGGAACAAAGACGTCATTTTTGAGGGGAAATATTTACCAGGTGAAATAAAATAAAAAGGCTACAATCCTTTAAAGATACATAAAACGGCAGCCTTGACCTGAATAGTTTGGGTTTTAATCCCATGTTCCATCTATGCTGTTTTCATCTGCTGTCGACACACACTGGTTCGTCTTCCATACAAGAGGATGGGAAGGTGACGGAGAAACCACAGGTATGTTTTATTGATCGGCCGGAAGATGGGGGAGCCAGTGAACATGAGAATGAATCATTCATGATGTGGGCAGAAGCTACATCTGCTGGAATGGTGAGGTGAAGCCGAGAGTAACAAGCGAGAGACTCGGGGATTTGGGGCTCGGGGACATGTACCCAAGTCACCTCGCATTCCTGACCATTTAAGTCAACATCGAGCACTAGGAGCGCAGGAAAGCCTCTCTTGACATACATAATTGATCATCGAGTTTTATTTTTCATCCGTTTTTCTTCATCTCCAGCTCTACTGTTAAGTTTTAAAAACGAAAATTGTGCTTTTATTTTAAGAGTAGCACCTCAAAGGGTGGTAAATACTAGTGATGGTCTGATGAAGCTTCATGAAGCAGTGTCATTCTTTTCAGAGTCCACTAGATGGCGTCCTCTGCACCATTTTCCTTTGGTTTTAAAAGCTGTTCTAATGAAACTTCACATGATGGCACCACCTATTGACCCTTTAAACAACATAACACTGCGTCATGAAGCTTCATCAGTCCATCACTACCAGTTTGGTGCCACACACATACGGATCCTCTTTGGCTATGTAATGCTCCATGATGAAGAAGAATAAATAATAATGGGTTAATTCCTTTCTCAAACTAGTTCTTCTCGAACATCAGCATGTGCAAATAAAAGAGAAAGACTCTTGACTCAGTTTTCTGTTCGCTGAAAGTCTGAAAAAGTACTTTTCGTATTGAGAAATGAATGCAACTGACGTCGATCCACTTCTGTTTTGTTTTATTCTGTCAAAGTACTTCCTGTTACACCATTTTCTTTTCCTTTGACAGTTGACGGGTCCAGTTCCTGACAGCTGTTGGCAAAGTTGCACAGCTGCTGGTGATCTATCAATCAGCCCTGAGGGATTTAAGGGGCTGATCCCCAGCCAGCAGTGTCGGCTCGTTTCCGGTCCCACCTGGTACATTTTGAACCCTCTACCTGCTCGCAGTTCCAGCTTTGTTCGTCGGACGTTGTTGTTCCTGACAATTTCCTAGTCAGCGTTTTTTGTTACTCCGTTATTGGTGAGTGTTTGTTTTGACTTTTATTATTCCCCCTCAGTGGATTGTGCGTCTTGCTGCCCTGTCGTAATCTACCCGCTTGTTTCCTTGGACTATTATTTGAAAAAAGGGACTCTGGACTTCGTTGGTCTTTTTTGGGAATCACTGTTTTGGACTTTGTTGCCATCCTGTGGACATTCGTCTGATCTTGTGTTAATTAGATTGTGATTTTCGAACTTTTCTCCTGTCAGCCGCTAATTGTCTTCCGCTTGTGGGTCACCTTGCTAACTATCACATGACAGATGAAGCTTCATGAAACGGTGTCATGTGTTTCAGGGGTCAGTAGGTGGCGCCATCAGTTTAAAAATGATGTGATTTTTCATTAGAACAGTTGTTAAAAACAAAGGAAAATTGTGAATAGACCGCCATCTAGTGGACTCTAAAAATAATGATAGTGATTTATGAAGCTAAGTCTAAAAGGCGTTTATTATAAACTAGTCACGAATATTTTTTTTGGAAATTCCATGTATTGAAAAAGTTTTTAATGAGCATTAACACAATTAGCAGATGTGCTAACATCGCAAAGTGATGCTGGATCATTTCCACAATATTCTCTTGCACATATTTTCCCCTTGAGATGTAAATATGTTTGAAGACCTGTGTGTGAGACAGAAGTAATGTCAATCATTCATACATCCACACTCACTAACATTTGTGCCGGAGGCAGAACAAACATCAACCACTGATCGACGTCCGTCTCTTCTACCCTCAGCACCTCAAGACCTTTTTTAAAATTCAAACTTTTTTAACTTCACGTTAAAAATGCCCAAACTACGCAGAATCTAGAACATACTGACCTTTTTTTTTACATTTACATAACTCGTCTCTGAAGTTGGATCCTGAGTACTTGAACCTCGTGAGATGTTACCGACATATTAACAGTAGTTACTCCACCACTCAAATCCATCAAATTAGGATCGTCACCAGTCCTTTATCCTGTGAGGTTGGATCTCGCTGTGGTTCCTTTTTAACTAGATGTTACTGTCAACACTTGTTTGTATTATCAGGTTCATCACGACGGCGTGGTTGTTTCCAAAAGTAGCTTGAAGTAGAAGGAGTTCTATCTACTGATGGTCAGAGAGGGAGTGAGCGCTGCTCTTCCTCTGCTATAAAGAGTGAAACGCTTTAAATAATAGATCCAGATGTGCCTGTTCTTGTTGCTGGTAACATGGACAGAACTGTATGTGCGAGTGTGTGTGAGAAGGCTACAACTGTTAATGGCTATGAGATAACTGGGGGTTACAGAAGCAGTAACCAGATACAATATTTGGTGTGTATGCATCACTCACAACCGACTGGGTAGAGGAAGTATAGGCTTGTCTGGCTGACTCTCAATCAGGCTGTGGTAGAAAGATGAGGTGTGTGTGTGTAGAAGGGTTGTCGTGATGGTGAACTTTCCACTGCCTAAGGAGGCCTAGTGTGGACGATGGCATGTTTAAACTCTTGTTTAATTTATATCAGTGTGTTCATTTGTGATGGCGTGTAGCAAGATCCTTTTAAACCATCGATCAACACTCAATCTACTTACCAACCTCCACTTCAAAGTCCAATAAAAAACACGTTCGTCTCGTTTTTGGGAAATTACTTTTCAGACTTTTTTAATGGCTGCCAAAGGAGTCAAGGGCTCTTTTTTTCTAAAGGTCCTGGCTGAAGGCAGACGGAACAAAATGTTCTGTGGATTATAATTAGAATGTCAGACAGGCGGGTCACCAATCCAAACTTTCTTGTTATGCTTATCTTAACTTGCAGAAACATTTTCTCATCTGGATGAAATTAACGCCGTTGTCATGGCAGGTGCGAGCACCCGGCGTTCTCTCACTCACGCTGTAATAAGGTTGATTAAGAGCCGAAGGTGTTACTGAAGACATGTTTCTGCTGGATTTGCATCATCCGCTTAAAATGTTCTAATCAGAGTCGACTAAGTTTTCTCGACTTCTGTTTAGGATTAACTTGCGTTCATATCTTGTAACACTGCAGCTGTTTGTCGAGAAACAAAGACAAAGTCAATGTTTAACCTCAAAGGTTAAGTACAGTAGACCTCGGTATCACGGTTCACCTTCTGCGCTCTCACTGTTTTGCTATTTATTCATTTGTTTGCATATCTTCCTGCATATTTAAATATTTTTATCTGTCTTTTGTGTTGGGTTAGTGCAGAATTAAAGCGCTGTATTCTGTGTCTTGATTGGCCAAGGAAATTCTGAAACTTTTATACTAATTCCTGATCACGTTCGCTTTTATATGGTAGTGAATGTTTACTTTTTCATTCAGTTGAACTTATTTTAAGTGTAATGTCCATGAAACATCTGACGGCGTGGAAACGGTTTTATTTTTGTGTTAAATATTTGTCATTTGGCAGCAATGGCGGTGTGAATAAACTTTTAAGTATCATAAAAAGTGTTACAGGAAGAGATAAAACATTGTCTTCTTCAAAGAAACAGTGTGACAAAATTTGATCTTTTCTCACACCAGAATTTACATTTATCACATATTTACCTATTATATATTTTCATGATTATAAACTTTGGTCCTTTTGTATAAATACAGCCAATCACCAAAGACGCCACACAATATCAACCAATCAGGAGCAAGGTGGGTATTGGCGTCTATCTCTTAATGCCATAGCGATTGGTGTGCAAATTAAGATCCAGATTTTCACAAAGTTAAGATTTGAAATGGCGAAATAATACATCATATTTGAACGTAGAATTTTATAGAACTCGATCATCAAAACCTAATATGTCATATATATATATGTGTGTGTGTATATATATATATATATATATATATATATATATATATTAGTGGGGCAAAAAAGTATTTAGTCAGCCACCAATTGTGCAAGTTCTCCCACTTAAAATAATGACAGAGGTCTGTAATTTTCATCATAGGTACACTTCAAATGTGAGAGACAGGATGTGAAAAAATCCAGGAATTCACATTGTAGGATTTTTAAAGAATTTATTTATAAATGATGGTGGAAAATAAGTATTTGGTCAATAACAAAAATTCAACTCAATACTTTGTAATATAACCTTTGTTGGCAATAACAGAGGTCAAACGATTACTATAGGTCTTTACCAGGTTTGCACACACAGTAGCTGGTATTTTGGCCCATTCCTCCATGCAGATCTTCGAGAGCAGTGATGTTTTGGGGCTGTCGCCGAGCAACACGGACTTTCAACTCCCTCCACAGATTTTCTATGGGGTTGAGGTCTGGAGACTGGCTAGGCCACTCCAGGACTTTCAAATGCTTCTTACGGAGCCACTCCTTCGTTGCCCGGGCGGTGTGTTTGGGATCATTGTCATGCTGGAAGACCCAGCCACGTTTCATCTTCAAAGCTCTCACTGATGGAAGGAGGTTTTGGCTCAAAATCTCACGATACATGGCCCCATTCATTCTTTCCTTAACACGGATCAGTCGTCCTGTCCCCTTAGCAGAAAAACAGCCCCAAAGCATGATGTTTCCACCCCCATGCTTCACAGTAGGTATGGTGTTCTTGGGATGCAACTCAGTATTCTTCATCCTCCAAACACGACGAGTTGAGTTTATACCAAAAAGTTCTACTTTGGTTTCATCTGACCACATGACATTCTCCCAATCCTCTGCTGTATCATCCATGTGCCCTCTGGCAAACTTCAGACGGGCCTGGACATGCACTGGCTTAAGCAGGGGGACACGTCTGGCACTGCAGGATTTGATTCCTTGTCGTTGTAGTGTGTTACTGATGGTAGCCTTTGTTACTTTGGTCCCAGCTCTCTGCAGGTCATTCACCAGGTCCCCCCGTGTGGTTCTGGGATTTTTGCTCACCGTTCTCATGATCATTTTGACCCCACGGGATGAGATCTTGCGTGGAGCCCCAGATCGAGGGAGATTATCAGTGGTCTTGTATGTCTTCCATTTTCTGATACTTGCTCCCACAGTTGATTTTTTTTTTTCACACAAAGCTGCTTGCCTATTGTAGATTCACTCTTCCCAGTCTGGTGCAGGTCTACAATTCTTTTCCTGGTGTCCTTCGACAGCTCTTTGGTCTTGGCCATAGTGGAGTTTGGAGTCTGACTGTTTGAGGCTGTGGACAGGTGTCTTTTATACAGATAACCACTTCAAACGGGTGCCATTAATACAGGTAAGGAGTGGAGGACAGAAGAGCTTCTTAAAGAAGAAGTTACAGGTCTGTGAGAGCCAGAGATCTTCCTTGTTTGAAGTGACCAAATACTTATTTTCCACCATAATTTACAAATAAATTCTTTAAAAATCCTACAATGTGGATTCCTGGATTTTTTCATTTCATTTTAAGTGGGAGAACTTGCACAATCGGTGGCTGACTAAATTTTTTGCCCCACTGTATATATATATATATATATATATATATATATATATATACACAGTATTGTCAACCAAGCTATAATATAAATATGACAAGTTACAATCAAACAAGTCTCTCTTCTAGAAGAACAATCCCACAAAATATTATAACATTTCAATGTAGACTTTTGGAGAAATTAACAGTTTGATCATAATATTTTAGCCTTCTTAGTCATGTGACATTGTGAAAGATGACAGGTTTATGATGCTATAAGTGACAAGTAGGTGTTTATTCAGTGCTAAGTATTAATCATATAAATACATTAAACACTTTTTTTCCATGACTCATCTCCCTCCTTTCATTTTCTGAAACTTGGCAGTCCTGGTGATTTTGATTTGAGTTTGAGTGAAGAATTATTGAACTCCTTGCATCATTGGCATATCCAGCAGATCCAGTCTTAAAAAGTCAGTGTAAATTAAACCTTTTTCCTCCACATGTTCGAGCCACTTCTGGGTCATGGGAATTCCGACCGTCACCAGGGAAACCCCGACCTGCCATGTAATGTGTCGCTGAATTGCTAATGCTTTCCTTGACTGCAGAGCGAACGCCTTTATGTACTTGCTGAAATGGCCTCACACTCTTTAGAGGGGGATGGAAAATATTGCTGTACACTAAATCAATTAACCCGATAGGTGACGAGGTCCGCCCACAAAGGCATTGAGGTTCTGAGAATCTATTGGGGCCACTTGTGAGTAGTAGCCCGGGGTCATCTTCCAAGGTCAAACCAATCCCTCGACACCCTAAGTGGAAAATGCATTTAAGTGCATGGCAGTCAAGGCAAAATTGAAGTCCAAGTGGGTTTGTTCCTTGCACCTGGTCATAGGTACCATTCCTGTCATAATGAACAGGACTTCTGCTCAAGGACGGCTTTTGTCTTCTCTCGGTAGCTTTAACATTCCGGCGCCGCTCTTCGTGAATGATGTAGGCTTGTTGTCTCTGACCCTCGCACCTCTATGGATCTGTTCGTGTCAGGATGTGAAGCTGTCGGAATGAAAATAAGCTCCGCTGAGACCATGAAACAGTAACTAATACTGAGGATGAAAGATGTTTTTTCAAGAGGAATAGTACTGGCTTCTTGAGGGACGGGACAATGAAAGTTAAGGCTGATGAAAAAGACTTCATGAACTTGGGATCTACGTAAGTTCGTGGATCTTCTACTAAAAACGGACGAACACTCAAATCCAGAAAATGTACAAAAATGTTCTGATGAATCTGCGCGTGCACACAACCATTTCTCCTTCAAATGAACCAGAGTCTATGATTTTTCTCTCCGTGATTAGAAAAAAATAATGAAAAGATGAATTTAAACTGGATTAACAGTATATATTCGTTCATTTAAAAATGTCTTACATGGATCACATACTTAAATAAAGTGCAGATGAGCTCCAATGTAGATGTTTATATTTTAAATACAGTGTTTTTAACGCCTAACTTTATTTACAGACGATCAGCGGCTTATTTGAAACATCTTAAAAATGTAGTTTAGCAAGAATGAAACTGTAGATCAGTAACTTAAAGCATTGAGTATTGATGATGTTGTGAAGATGGTCTCATCGATTGAGCTTCATATAAATGTGTGACACAGCTGCGCAACACACGTGAATTCTTATTGCATTTATAAAATAAAAGCATCTTGTTTACAAATGACCAAATGATCCCATGAGGAAAACTTTAGCTGCTTTCATTCTGCAATTTCAGTTTGAACAAACTGACGTGATGTTGTTTCACAAGAACGTCTGTGACTCTCGTAGAGAAAGACTTGAAGCATCAGACGCTGACTCTTTTGTTTGTTATATTATAAAAATATGCTTATTATTCCTTTACATTTTTTCTGAATCGCTTCAAATATCTGATTAAAATTTTAAAATATAAGGACGTACGCCACCTACATGCGTGTCGGAAGGTCTGACCCTATTAATGCTCTTTTCCTTAGAGATGCATAAGAACTTTGACGTGGAAAAGTATGTTGTTTTTTTAGCACATGAGGCCCCTGCTGACCGGTTGTACTTCTTATAGGTTTAGTTAGTAATCCTTTCCTTTTTAGAGTCCTTGGAAAAATGTAAGTCCATTTTAATGTAGCGACTGGAGCTCAGTTGCGTTCGTCTTCATCTTTGTCTAAAAAGACAAACTTAAAAACATCCAAATATCTCTGTGATGCTTGTCTGTAGCGTTCATCTCAGTCGCTACATTAAATTGAACTTACATTTTTGACTATAACTCTAAAAAAAAGGAACAGATTACTCTTAAAATAATACTGACCTAGAAAATCAGTGAAGTATGAATTTTAAGTTTACTATCAATTTAAGGTTTCTGCCATTCATCCCACAGGGAGCATTGTCTTCCTTCAAGATGTCATGGTCAGCATTTTTTAAGCTGAAAGAAGTGATAACACAACCAAAGTACAGCTTTTTATGTTTAATCCCGAACGGCAGCGCCAGAATCCTGCACTTGTACCTGCTGGCCGCTCAATGGACTCAATGACATTTGAGGAGAGACGCTGATAAAACGCTGATGGAATCTTGTGTATCGAGTCCAGGCCGGAATGTTAAACAGGGAGGAACAAATCTTCAGGAAGGAATTGAAAGTCTAGTCAGCGCCAACAACAAATCAGGCCTGGCATGAAACTTTGTCTACATGACAGAGTGAAAAAATAAAGACCACTTTTTTCAAAGATGGCTGCTCGGCTAGCCTTTTGTTTACTCTAATTATCAGGGTATCACAGTGTTCCGTCTCGGAGGGAAAAGATTATTCCAATTATACAACAGACAAGGTAAGGGGGATTTAATCATGGTGTTGGCTGAAATTAAACTCCTCTCAGTGGCCGCTCTGTTATCGTATCCTCTTTATTTAAGTCCTTTCTGTACTTAATGTTTTTATGTACAAGTATGTTCTACATTTTAAACATTTTGTCGACTTTTTCTTAATAATGTCAAGACATTATTCCCTTTTTTTACTTTACCTTTGTGTTATCTCCGAGTCAAGGTGACCCGGAGGTCCATAAACAACACAAGGGATACCACAAACGCATTTGTTTTCAGGGTGTTCGGGTCACCTTGACCCAAACATAGCACTTGATGAAAATAACATTGAAAAGTTGACTCATGACACATGGTTTCATAGAGCCACAACATTTATTATACACACCGTCCCAGGAGACATGCAACTGCAACACTCCACGTGTCCCCAACATCAGCTCTGCTTTTTAAAACACACAAATCTAAAATAATTTAAACATCATCTTCTTTTTAAAAAAAGGTGGTGGTTACATTTCTTTATACATGTTCAATACTGATCGGCAAAATTAATCACGGAAAAAAAGCGATGGAGACAAAAGAAAACAACTGAAGTATAATTACAGACACTGTGCTTTTTAGTCAGAGAGCAGAAAAAACCGTTGACTGGAATCATTTCAGAGGAGAAGCCGGAGTGGGAACACATCCTGGAAGTTAAGAGTCTTTTTGAGGGAGGGTGAGAAGAGAAGCAGGGGAGGAGCAGGAGGGAGGTGGGTGGTGAGACAGTTTACATCTCGTTCCTCAAAGAACAATCCAGAAGCAGTGAAGTGCGACGAGGTGGAGCTCTAGGCGTAGAAGGTTTCTACTTTGACTGCCTGGCAGAACATGGTCATGGAGAAGACCAGACCGAGGATCTGTCGAAAACACACAAGACAATGCATGTCATACAGTTGAAGGCAGATAAAAAGTACTATTTGATCCCATCTTGAATATCACTAAAGGTCTACCATCTGATGTGTATTTTTCTTTACATTTATCCTAACGCTGGCCATTAAGAGGAAGCCACTGAAACTAAACCAAGATGAAACTGACTCCATCAGGCAGCGAAGGAAACATTCTGAGAAGAAAAATAAACTTTTGTTTAACTTTTATTGCTTCATTCATTTTTTCCTTTCAACATATCTCACTGATGTCCTAACCATCGACAGACCTCCAAAACCTTCTCTCCTAACCTCTACAAGAGCTGTCACTTTGAGGAACAGATTTACTATCTTGTCTTCATAAATCTTCACCTAACTCTTGGTCGGGGGTCACCAACCGCTTTGATGCTGCGATACCACCAGTTTGATACACACTCTCAAAGCAACGGAAAACTCTCTAATGATATTCATGAAAGACTTGTATCCTGTTCCTGGTTCTTTACAATCCTATCTATCTATCTTATCTATCTAATCTATCTATCGATCTAATCTATCTATCGATCATACTTTTAGTTTAACATCTTCTCAGATGGTTTTGATTTTAATTTATTTTGATTCCTACGAACCTTATTGCAACTTTAAATTCCACCAATCTAATATTTTTCCATGTGTCCACATTTATTAGTTTAATATTAATACAAGTTGATCGTTTTTATCGAGGCGAAAAAGTTCACTACTCTGCGCACATATAAATATGTTTGATTATTACACCTTGTGCGAGGCACGCTAACCTCTCCTCTCTTTGCACTTACCATTCAAATCACAGTGTCTCATTAGAGGAGAGGCTGGGAAAGAAAGAAGTGCTTCGTCCGCTGGCGTCTATGGTTCATCCCTCTCTAATTAGCACTCACAGCGACGGAGGGCGCCGGTGCTTCTAATGAGGAAGTGTTTGGTGTATTACGGTTCTGACTGGTTAAACACCGCAGTGGTCGTCCTGACGTCTGAGCGGCGCGTCCACCTGCCTGTCAAAGCTGGAAAGATAGTGTTGCCGACACTATTTGGGATTCGATCAATTTTTAAGTATGAAGTATGGCTTCCATCAATCAGTGCTGAACAGCCTCTTATAACTTTTTTATGATGTGTTTCAGCTTCCCTAAGTTATAAATAAATGAGTAGCTCCAAGACGGTGTGAGGAGGATTTTACTGGTACTGTCTTTGGAGTAACGTCTCTTAACTGGACGCTCACCACTTGATACTTTCCTTTAAGTGCAGCACTGCTCTTTAATAACCGCATTTCCTCGATAGAGAACTATATAGTCGATAAGAAAATTGATTTTTGATACTCATTTTACAGCACATATACTCCAATAAAAACAGTGGATGCTCTTGTCCGAGCCTAACAAAAAAAGATCTCAAATATGAGCAAAAACAAGATGTTAAAAATGTGAAACAAAGAAGATCTATTACACAAAAATGTTGCTCTTTAAGTGAGTGTCTCTTATATTTAAGTGTGATTTTGACTAGGAATTACGAAAATATACTTCGATTATCTATTTTTTTGCAGTGTAGTACTCAAGGTTCCCCCTTGAGTTCCACACTGTAAAAACTATAAATAGGTCCAAAACTGGTGCTATTACGTCTACAAATCATCTTTGATGATGTTCATATTAGGAACTGCCAAAAATATTTTCCTGCCCGAGGCATACATCCTTACTAATATTATTATTTTTAATTATTTATGACCCTGGTAATTGTTCTTTGCACCAACTTTCACCTCATTAAATAAAAACAAGACTATGGAGTCTTTATCTAGTGACTTACGTTAGTGATCACCCTAATGTTTGACTGATGGACTTTGAATTGGAGTAAAAATAGCAGTTTTTTTTTTTTACTTGCATAAATCAAAGTGTTACCTGCGTGAGGGCTGTGCATAGAGCGAAGATCCAAAGTGCCACCAGATTTTCGTTCAGCCAGTCCTTGACGCGCTCGTAGCAGGGCTGCAGGGACACACACAGATGGAACGTCACAAAGACATGATGAACTCAAGCTAAAATGAGGGTCACAGCTTCAAACCTCATGTATGTTGACAGCATGAAACGGGCAATAAAGCATATTGTACACACTTAGAAATACCCAATTTACTTGTTGGTTCAGCATTTCTCAGTGATTATACTACTTAAGAAAATGAAATACTAGCAAGGAATCATGATATCGATCTGTCGACGTAGCTGTCCTTCAAGACACTAAAGATACTCTAATTAAATAACATCCACTTTCCATTAAATTCTCTTTTTTTAAATTTTCTATTTGGAAGTTTCTGAATAATTCTTGATCTTGATCCAGGAAGTGTCCATCCATCAGGGAGATATATCTGTCAAAAAAATAAGTAAGTAAAGATTATTTCTAAAGCCTTCCTAGACCAAGGTCACAAAGCACTTTAAAAATCAAAAACGATACACAGTTAAAACGATGTACTATAAAAGGCTAAGACACATAAGACGAACAAAGGAGTCCCAAAAAATCAAGGAAACGCCTGCACAAATAATAATGTCTTAAGATGTTTCTTGAAGGAGTCAGTAGATCATCAAACACAGAGGGAGAAGAAGATCGTTCCAAAGTTTAGGAGCAACGTCCGGAAGGATTTCTCTCCTCTGGTCCTGAACCGCGTGTGAGGAACCATCAGTAGGTTCTGATCCACAGACCTCAGAGCCCGAGCTGGGGTGTAAGTCTGGATCAGATCAGTGATGTAAGGAGGAGTCTGACCATGAATAGCTCTGAAAGTAAGAAGTAAAAGTTGATCCTGAAAGAAACTTGTAGCCAGTGAAGAGTTTTAAGGATCGGGGAAATGTGAGTTCTTCTACTAGAGCGGGGCAGAATGATTGCTGTTTTGTTTATGTCGAAACAAGCTCGTTCAGTTTAGACACGAAAAAAAAAACTGTAACAATAGTCTAAACGAGAAGACACAAGTTTAGAGATTTTCCTCAGTTGATGGAAACAGGAAAATAAGTGCCAAAAGCCATAATTTATCAAGTTTACACTTAGGGTTGGGTTACACTCGGGTAGTAAGTGTCAATATAAGTACAGTGACTTTCATAAATAAATGAATTACCCGATTGCTTGTCTTTTGCAGCGAACACAAATATGAACCAGCAAGTCAATTATATACACATGGACAGTGTTTTAGCTTTGTAATTGTGGGCCATGTTGTATTTTATAAGTATTATTGGCAATCATTTTGAAGGAAACCTAATATCAGTCGGTCAGTGTCCACATAAGGATGGCTGCAGGAAGACCTGAGGTCAAGTACACCCCCAGGAAAAAAACCCATCTTAAAAGTCTTAAACATTTTTCTCATCAACATCTCGTATTTCCATTTTGATTTGATTCCTATTTTCCCTGAATTTGACATAAGAGTCATGGTTGACTTGACTGAGTGCTGCAACTAAATGGCCGCAATTTCATCGTCCAATCGCCTTTCGGCCCGTCTGAACTTCGCCTCATGACCGGCCAGCCGTGTCTTAAACCTTTTATGATTGTGACCCAATCATCTCCTGGTTCACATTGAATTCCTTGAGGGATTTTTCCCCCTTTTAGCCTTGAGCTTGACAGCATCAGTCATCTAGTATGCCTGTGGACTCAGGGATTCCACACACTCGACTCCATGTCATCACACTCTTCATAATTCCCCCGATAGAATCCAGACTTATCTCTTGAAAAGTTCTGTCGATAAACAGAAAGACTGTGGATACATAAGCAGTCCTTAAACGCTCACCTTCTACCTGCAAAAATCGGAAAGTTGTGAAGTTTTCATCGTTATACTTGTTAAAATATTCCTTCAGTCGACTCATAAACGCCTTCATGACTCCTTGATCCAAATCAATATTCTAATGGCTCAAAGCTTCCCTTCTCTGTCACTGAGAAGTTTTCACTGAAATGATAATTCACCTAAGTCATCAAAAGCTTTAAACCGCAGAATAAAGAGATGATTATTTCCATTAAGAGGCTTTCAGCAGCGCCCCCCGGGTCGATCAGCGAGTTAAGAGAATAAACGGCGTTCAAAGGGAAGACTGTGGGTTTATTAGACATAAAAGAAGCTGAATTATAAGTGATTTGCCATCCGGGCCAAGAGGGAAATAGATTGCTGCATCATGGCTCTTCACCGCAGCAACTTTTTATATTGCTGGATAGCACACCTGATAGGAACAGAAAGTAGAACAACTCTGAGATGTGAGAGGGTTTAACAGGATGCTGCAGTGTTCAAACTACATTATTCATAGTGTCGCTGGTACAGCCTGGCCAAAGCTATTTTTTCCGTTTTGAGGCCAAACAAAACACCATTAATCCATTAAAACATTTAATTCTTTCCATGGGAAACGGGTAATTATGAGATAAACTTCCAGCAGTGTTGGAATATTCCAGGTCGCACCACTGTCCACACAAGCCTCTCATCTTTAGCCTTCTCCCCTTTACTGAGCGGAATAACTCACCTATTTATTATTAAACTATCACAATTAACTCACCTTCGGCATTTCTTGATAATGGACATGGACATGTTCTTCACACCTGGATCATTCAGGTCCATATCAAAATATTTCTCAGTAAGAATATCTCAACTTAAACTTGTTTTAAATTGTGTTTTTAATCGGATTAATTACAAGTTTTAATTGGAGTAATCACAATAACATTGCTTTTATTTAGTTATAGGTTTATTTTGCGAGAGCTAACTGATTCAGCAAATAATATTTTAGTGCTCTCGTGTATATGTACAGTATATACTGTAGTGTATATGAAGCAAAACATTTTTTTTTTCAGATCAACATCATTCTTTCTCATTTATTTAAACAGCTTTTCAAAACAAACCCTTTAATTCGTCCAGGAGAAGCACTGATCCCTTCCCTTTACAAACAGTGGGAAAACTTTTATTTCCTGTATAAAATCTGATTTCATTAGAATAATGTCATGTTTGTTGTATTTGATGGTATCACTCGTGTGCTCATGGTCCTTCTGGTTCTGCTCTGTTGTTTGTTTCCCTCCTGACACAGGCAGATAGGTGAGCGCTGCTGGATTCATGACGGCTTTTCTCTCCGCAAGCTACAAGAAGTTGCCAGATCTCGCGATCTCGTTCCCTGCTTCTCTGTTCTCCGACTTTTTTCTTTTTTCTTTTTCCAAGCTCTTTTTCCTCCTCAGATAATATTTTCTTTTCTAGTTTGCAGGTGTGAGTCCCGTCTCCAGCCGTGCTCTGCTTCTAGTTGTTTTTGTTTCATATTTCTTTTTGTCTTTGTGGAATATGTTTTTGAGTTTTGCCCTTTTACCCTTTTGGATCAAGTTATATGAACTTCGCACTGAACTATGTGTGAGACTGTTAACTGCTAAAATCATGACTAAACAAACTGGAACACTTCATAGCTAATAAGTTTAACTATTCAATTAGAGATAAATCATTATTGGAATGTGGCATAAGGAATTACAATGTTCCTTAATGCACCACTGAGGCTGTTGCTGTATGAACAATCTTTGTTTTAAATATTTTTTTAAATGAAATTTTATCGATATCAACACATTTTATCCATTTTTTCTTTTTTAAGTAACTATTAACAGGCAAATATCCACAGTGTGACAGCAGTTATTACATCCTATGCAGCTAAAAGAACAAGGTAATCTCGGGAGATCCCTGCGACGACTGAGGACGAGAGGATACAGTCGACCCCAGCAGCTTTTAAAGCTGATGATTGGACATATATTTGTTTTAAAACAAATCAAAGCAGTCACAACTTTGTCAAGAGTCATGTGGCCAGTAAATTCTGCAAGAATCAAGTACTCAAACAATTCTACAATTGCGTATATCCTTGTTCCAACAGTATGAAAATATATCAAAATATATCATAATATATCGTATAGTTGCCCCTGTATCATGATATATATCTTATTGCCAGATTCTTGCTAAATCAACACCCCCAAAGCTAGTGGAGAATTCATTTTTTATTCTTGTTTATAAAGTTTATTTTATTCCTGTTAGTAAAAGGACCGTTGAAAATCTGAACTGTTTATTTTCGCAAGAGCAGCTGCAGAATTTGTACCCATCAAAACTGGTGCACTTTCTGACATTACTTTCATTCATACGTACAGGGGGTCTGTGCTCTACTTGCTCACGTGCACAATGCGCTCACTGGAAATTGTGCCTCAGTGAGTCAATTCTGTGCCGCAGACGCATTCGTCAAGTTATGATTTTCAATCTTATCTTAATCACGACGACTCATCTGCCTTAATCTCAACAGTCCTAATTTTCACATATTGCTAATTAAACACATGAATTATGAAACAGACCATCATCTGCATCACTAGAATTCGACGTTGTAAACAAACTAAGCAGCTGCCTTCACTCGTGGCGTGAAGCCGTCTCCGTGTAGAAAGTGGATCTCGTCGATGTTGGTCAACCGCTGCAGCAAAGTCTGTTTCCCTCTTCCATCTTGTGTCTTATTAGTAAGCCAGACAGCTCTTGCCGCACAGTTGCAGGTCTGGCTTGTTGTCGCTGTTTATCATTTGCAGCTTTCCACACTGTGCCACCCCCCAGTGAACAACTAACTCCCCACGTCTTCTCTGTCCCTTCTTCTCAGTTGACACCCGAGCAGATGTGAGATCGAAGAATCACCACAGTTTCTTTGAGGCCTCTCTCCCTCTCTCTTAGTAGCGCTGCGCCGGCTGGTGGGTGTGTTTTCAGCTCCATTATCTGGGATCCTGATGATTTCCAGTTTGTGCTCCAGTGGGTGGTGTGAGTCAAACTGAAGATATTGATCCGTGCGTGGAGGATTCCTGGACACTTTGATTTTGTTTTACTTCTAATGCTGTCTTCTGTCCTCACTAAGCAGGAGGTCGGACAAATCGCTTCCACAATGTGGTATTTCTCTCCACTGCACCGATGTTGAAAATAGTGAAGCACGGCTTGTTTCTCACGGTTCAAACACTCGGCAGCCATAATGGACATGAGTCAGACTTTCAACTTAATGGGCGTTCCGGCTAATAAGCCAGAACTCAAGTAACCCTCACTAGAGAAGGGTCGTGCTTCATGCTCGGAGGACAAAATAATTGTGTAGTAAATCAAATAAATACTTGTAGATGAGCCCTAGAATAAAGGAGTCGAGCAACTTTATAGAAAATACGCCGAAGTGTCCTAAATATTCCTCTAGTCTGGTTGTGATATTGGAAAGGTGAAATATCCCCTGTTAAATTCCCCCTGCTGTATTTGAAAAGAAGTCCAACAGAATTTTTCTGTTGACAATTTGTTGCTGCTATTTGTGAGTCTTTGTCCACATTTGTCTTCACTCAGCTGGAGGCTCGTCTGCACGTCTCTCCTGCTGAGATGAGAAATATCTGAGGCAGGGATTGAGCTTTTGTCTTTTAGACTGAGGAAATAACTCCACTCACACACTGACCACACGTTACCCGAGGGCCAGGAGAAGGTTCCAGAGGTCCGAGACTGCAGCTGGAGTCCCCTGAACTTACCTGGTGAGCAGGTTACTGTTCCTCTAGCAGACAATAAAGGATGGATTGTGAACGACTGAAATACATTTTTTGCCCATCCATATACATGTTACAAACACTTAGAATTTCCTACCACTGTAGATCTGTGGGTTTGAATAAAAATCGTTGCACTGTCAACGGTGTCAAGTTTACAGTGCAGGGATCAGATGGACCAGCAGCTCGATTCTCAAGACCTCTGCTGCTAACATGTCATGGTTTTATTTTGTTTGTATTTTTCTGGTTTTCTGTTGTGTTGATCCTTTGACAGACGCAGGCAGGTGTAAATGGATGGAAGTGATTGAGTGGCGGGTGCTTCAGTCAGAGCATCTCTACCTGGACGAATCTGTGTGCTTTCCTCTGGATCATTCCAAGTTTCCTGATGGACAGTTCCTGTTTTTGTCAGTGTTTTTAGTTATTTTCGTGAGTCCCTTTTTTGTTTTTCTATTAGTTGCCTCGGCTTCCTACCCGAGTGCTTCCTTGTTATTCTTGCCTGTTCGGTTTACGTATTGGATTTATTGATTCACTTGTAACAACTGCTTCCTTTTTGAACTTGAGTGGAGGGCCTATCTATGAGACCAGTGCTGTCTCAAATCGTGCACTTCCACTACACACTACACATCGGAAATGACTCGACATTTTCTTCTTCTACTACTTTTTAAGGCTGATCGCAACCAGCCGTTAGACACTATCGTTGACATTTGACATTGCTTTTTTGCCAATTGATTCAAGTAATTAAGTTGTGTTTCATTTAGTTATTATCATTGTTGTTTTGTTTTGTGGTAAAAATATAGTTTTCTTGAGAGATTTACACCGGTATCTGCTCTGAAGATGCGTCGTTAAGATAGAGGCTGTTAAGAGTAGAAAGTGTCCATCGATCCACACTCATGCTGTGTCTCAAATCGCATACTTCTCTTAGTGCACTAGAAGTTAGTATGCATCAGTTTAGTGTACGTACTAACTAGTATGCAAATTCTCTACAGATAGTACGTCTCAAATCAAACACTGCCGCTACACACTAACCGAAAATGACGCGACAGCTTCTTCTTCTACTACTATTTAACGATGTTTCAACCAGCTGTTTGAACGCTATCGCCACCTACTGGCAGCACGTTTTGCAAGTTTGGAAAAAGAAATAAAGAAAAAATATGAGAATCGAAATATACGCGAGATATTTACGCTGGTATCAGCAGTGAAGACGTCTCATCCTTCTAATGCTGCTGAAAATGCACCTCTAAGTATATATATATATATATATATATATAGTACTAAGAGAAAAGCTCAACAACTGTAACTAGGTGTTAATAAAAAGGAAGACAAAGGTTAGAACGATAGCCGTGCTGGCTGAGGAGTGGAGGAGGACCGTGGATACAAGTTGCTGGATGTGAAGAAGTCAGTCTGGGATTGGTGTCTGGCAGATGACCTTTGATATCTCTCATGATTCCTCTCTCCCTGAGGTGTGTGTTGATAAAGTCTGGACTGGCCTCTGAGTGTTTGTTCTGGACTCACCTTCCACAAACAACATCTGAATTTGACCTGAACCTCCTTGATATTGACTCTTTCTTTTCTTTTTATACCGAGTGAAGCAACAGAGTTCCCGACAAGTGAACCTGTCCGTCTGTCATCAGCCCGTAAACAAGATTCAGTTGGTGGAGTCAACCTTGTCAGTAATAAGTGTTCACAACTCTACAACTCTGCTCTTTGCTTTATGATCACTTCTTGTGTAGCTCTTCTGGTGAAGAAGAACACAAACCAAACGATTAAAATCTCCATGTAAACACATCACAAGCAATACGTCAAATACATTCAAACTCATAATAAAAACAATTAAATAAAAAAAAGTTTGAACAGAAGTGGGTCAAAGAACATAAAAGGTGAAACAACAAACGCACACTCTTGCTACACCCCCTCGCGGTGAGACACACTGTCCTGCCAAAAGTTCCATTTAGCCTCTTTTTTTCCAGGAAGATTTTCACAGACAGAAAGCACATCTACTGTTTCAGGAGAACTTGACACCTGAGTCTGACGATAAGTGCTGACAAGTGAATCTTTTAGGGCGCTTTGACTCCACAGCATGAAAGAATAAACTTGTTTTTGTTGCTTATGATCACAAAAGTGTGTCATTCAGGTATTTGTGTCAACATTTTATTTAACATGAACGCTTTACAAACATGAAAGCACAGCTGGAAATAGCTTCTGGTGTCTCCTCTGGCTTCGTTTATGCGTTTATAAGGTTTGATAAAACCAGCTCAAATAATATTGTTTATACTTTCCACACGACACTTTTTACTGTGAACTTTTTCTGCTTTTAGACAAGAACACATGATTTGATTTAGCGAATGGAAGAAAGTTTGAATCCACTCTTGGTGTGGTTGAAATTGTGAAATGAGTGAGTGTCTGATTCTCTAATGGGATGGTGAGTTTGTGTATCTGCGTCAGGTGTGTGTTTCTTTGTTCGGTGGTTTGTTTTTGTGATTGGGTGGTGAGTGTGTTGGCATATGTGTGTCTCTCTCTGTGTGTGTTTGTTTTCTTCATAGGGTGCTGTGTGTGTTCATGTCTTAGGTTGATGTGTGGGTGTTGATGTTTAACTGTTGGAACATGTGTGTGTGTGTTTATGTATTTCTGAAGACTGGTTCTCTGAGTGTTTGTATCTTTGCTGGGAGGTGGTGTGTGTGTTTCTGTAATGGGGTGGTGAGTCTGTGTGTTTCTGTACTGGGGTTGTTTGTAAGTGTCTTTCTGTGTTGGGGGTGTGTAGGTGTGTGTTTCAATGTTGGGGGGGAAGTGTGTATGTTTGTGTTTGTATTCCCATCTGAGGTTGTTATGTGAGCGTTTGTGTTTCAGTGTTGGGGCTGTGTGTATGTCTGTGTGTGCTTTTCTGTGTTAGGTATATCACGTGTTTCCGTTTTGGTGTGGGATCATGTGTGTGTATAATTCTATGTTGGGTAAGTGTGTGTGCTCCTATGTTGGGGTAGTGTATGTGTGTTTTTATATAATGGGCTGGTGATCGAGTGTGACTCTCTGTGTGTTTCTGTTCTGGGATGGTGTGTAAGTGTGATACTTTAATGGGGTTGTTAGTGTGTTTCTGTGTCTGGGTAGTTTTGTCTGATGGGGTGATGTGTGTGGTATGGTGGTGTTTCTATGTTTTATGTTTTCTATTTAAGTATATTTAAGTTAGTATGATTGTATGTGTCAGTTTTGTGTTCATCTATGCTATTGTGGTGTGTGTGTGTTTTTGTTTCTGCGTCTGGTTGATGTGAGTGTGTTTGTGTGTCTCTCTCTTAGGGTGTTGTGTAAGTGTTCGTGTTTCAGTGTTGTCATGGGATGCATGTGTTTCTGTGTGGTAGTGGTGTGTATGTCTGTGTGTGCAATTCTGTGTTGTGTTTCAGTGTTGGTTCACCGTTAGTGTAGATATTCCCTCATCTGATGGATTAACACAATCTCGATTATTTTCCATAGGAAAACCACAGGTGTAACAAACCACTGCATATTAAAAGTTCAAGTGTTGATGATCATTTGTAAATGTTCTAGTGTACAGTGTCTTGATCTTAATGTTGTGAGGCCTTCAGATAAAAACACACTTTTTTAACAGGAACACAACAGGAAGATTAATCTTCTTTTTCGCTTCTCTTCATCAATTTAACATCTTGTTTGACATGGATGTGTTGGAGAAATAGAAAAATGAAAAATGTTTGGAGTTTTTTAATGATAGTCAGCTACTTTTATAAAGACTCCCCGTCAAGTTAATATCTTAATTTACCTTAATGAATTGATTTTTTTCCTCGTCAAATATAACTACCGATGGTGAGCAGAGACGAACAGACGAACCAAAGTTTTAAACTCGGGACCTGCTGTGAGGCTTTACTGCAAAGATGTTCCCCTGAGCAGTATCGACTGTTGGCATGGAGACATGCTTGTGATTCTGTTCAAGTCTCCAAATGTTTGCAGTTTGTGGTGATTTTTCTCCATGATCATATTTTATGGCCGGTAGCTGCTGTTGCCGTGGAGACGGAACAGTTGGTCAAGAGCAAACTGATTGCAAATAATCAAAGAATAATCTTTTCGGAGCAGGTTGTCTTTGATTTGAAGGAAATAGAAACATTGCTCTGTTTTGTTGCTTGTTGGAGGTCTGAGCAAGTTTTATTTATCTGTTTTTAATTTGTTCTATTAGTATCACTGAAGTTGGACGATTCACCAGCATAAATATGCTGAAGGACCGACAGGCTCTGAAATGTAATTGTCTCGATCTGTCATCTCCTATTTGCTGCAAGTTCTACATCTGCCTGAAGTAAAAAGTCCACGTAATTACATTTGACACAATAAAGTGCTTTTCACTTTAACAGTTTTTGTCCGTTGCATCACCAATTTTCAAAAATGCTGTGATGGATGGACTTGATGTTTTATTCTATAATGTCAGCAATCTTTTTCTCACAGATGTTTCACCTCCATTTGATTCTCTTGCTTCTGTTGACTCACATCTCTCTGTCATTATTACACTTTGATGCATCATTTTCAGTACTTTTTTTTAACCCCATTATGTACCATACATTTGATTTAATCAAACTGGGATCAGATCTTTTGGAAAGAGACAAACCAGATTGTTGTCTTTCTTCAGAACGGCCATGTTGTCCCCATCAAGTGGTTGGGATGAGGATCAGTTCTTCCAGGTCTAAGATGGTTAAATGAAACAAGGCATGTCCATATGAGGTCAGGAATAAAATCCTTATCTTGGATTCTTGGATTGAGCCAAAGAGAAAAGCTCTATAAATGTTAGCGACTTGCTGCTTGAACCATGATGTGAGTGGAATGATGAGGGTGAGATGAAGTTGAACTGGTGGAGGGAGTATATGCATTAAAAAAAAAGATGAGTTCAAGTGTAATCCAGATAATGGACAGAGACCTAGAAAGGTTAAGAAGAGAGTGCAGGCAGGGTGGAACCGATGAAGAAGGGATGAACTGAAACAGAAGCAAGTAGAGTGAAGTATTGGATATTTGTGGGAACTGGCGTATTTCACCTTATAGCTACATTAAGGTAAAGTTAAAATGATTAAAGATAACTGTGTGGGACCAGGAAAAGACAAGATTTAAAATATGTTTTATCAAGGAAAAGCTTGTTTAGAGAAGTTTGAAGGCAAACAGAGTTAAATGGTTTGGACACTAGGGACAATTGACATGTAAGATATGAAGGTACTCGTAAAAAAGACAACAACCAAGGTTCATAGATGTGGTAAAAAAAAAAAAAAAGGACATTAATATGACAAGTGTGACTAACAGTTTCAAAAGACCACAAAGGAGACACAATATTAAGCTCTGGGGTGATTTTGGGGTCTGGATTCTCCTTCACAGAGAGAGAGAGTGACAGTGATATGGGGATGAAGTAAGGATGTCAACTGAATCTGTTTGTTGCATCACAAACCCTTTCTTAGTCTGGGTCTCTTTTTTACCCTTATCTAGGATGGTTTTGAATGTAGTTTTATGGAAGAAGCATTCTGTACCACATGTATATTTTATTTTATCTATTTGTCTTAAGCACTCACTTTAACATCTGTAGTTCTACCTATCTTCAAACAGCATCAAAATCTTGTAACAATGTTTTTGAGGCTCGATGGAACGCTGACATAAATGTAAATTAAAAAAAAGAAAAGATCTAAAAATTAGTCACATATACGCCATGATACATGGGAGAGTGTGTCATAAATAATTAATCTCACTTCTGATTTATTTCACCTTATACTCATCTAAGGATTGTTTTTATTATCGACTGGTTTTCCTGACAGATATTTGAAGTTGTATGGAAGATAGTATTATTTAATCACGATGGTAGAGTTTGGCTATTGCGACGCTATAACAATGACGATCCCTCGCATATTCCAGCGTATAAATGAATAACTGTGAGGATTTTCTCTGCTGTCACAGCTTCTCCAAAGACACGAGTATCTTTATTCATTATTAAAAGAAGGGGGGTTGGCCTCAAATTGAACCCTCTGGATATCCCGAGTAAAAAATGTGGAAGATGTACAATATTTCCATTCCAGAGATTGTAAGGAATAAATCCATTGAACAAGAGTACGAGACGAGGACGACTGTTCTGAAATGCTGACATGAAGGCAAAATGCGATGCATCAGCGAGATCAAGAGGCTAAAAGTCAAATGGATCACAGGTTCTCCAATTTCCAGGAACGCTGATGTGAAACGTTAAAAAGTTAAAAAATCAGCATTTCTTCTCTACAGGAGTAGAGAATTTAAAGAAAACACGTTTTAATGTTCCTGAACCACTCTACCACTTCAGATGGGTTTCTCCTCACAGGGAGAAATAGGTGTTAAATTTCAACTCTCAGAATGTGATCCAGATATATAATAAATCTATTCATACTTTGACATTTACCTCAGCCTATAAATCCACAGTAATTGATGCCATTGCAGAGACCAATTTTCTAAGCCGCAGATTGTTGCCGATGATTGATACAAATGCAGATGAGGTAATGTGGTGAAAGATTCAATCACTTCTTTTTTCCGGCAGAAAAATCGATGCAGGACTTATTTTTCTGTAAACATCCGAGGCAAACATTGTGTTTATTTTTCGCGACGCAAAAGTTTAAATGTAAAAGAAATGGCTGACTTAAAAAAAAGTAGACTTACCGCTGTCCACCAAGTTCCCGGGTTGTCCAGTCCACAGTTGTCACTGTACTCGAGGCAGCAGGAGTCCGGAACTCGAGAGGTATTGTAGACCTCGAACCAGTCCGTGTGATTGGTCACACCGCAGCAGCGGAACTGAGTCATAGAGACAAACAAATGAAACATTTTTTTAAATAAGATAATATAGTCTCATTGAATAGAAACAAATGTGTGTAACAAGGATAACAAATAGGACAGGTTGCTGCCAGCATCGCAGCACTGAAACTGCCCAGCTCAAAATCGCTAATGACCTTTTAATGTCAGCAAACTCCAGACTCTGATCCATTCTCATCATCATTGACCTGACTGCAGTACATGGTGCCATCTCCTACTCCATTATTCTCAATAGACTCACATCAATTGGTTCTAATAATACCTCTCTGGCCATTTTCCATCTCGGTGTTCCCCAAGGTTCTGTCCTCAGCCCTATACTACTCTTCATATATCTCCTCCCCCCTGGTAACATTTCACTCAAATTGAATGTTGGTCTTTCAGCCAAACCTACACTCTCCCTCCCAGCTGGATGTGTGACCTCTACTCCAGGATTTTTTTGGTCCCCCTTAAACTTCACTTAAGTCAATGATAGCAAAACTTAGATTTGCCTGAATAGTTTTAACTCCACGGTTTCACCTTCACCATTGGCAACTCCTAGGTGTTACCTTTAAGGCACATGTTTTTTTTTACATATCCCTTAAACCTTGTTTTACTGCTTTTATGTCTTAAAATGTCTGTAAAATGTATAATAATTATTATCAAGAAGAGTAAGTAAGTAAGTAAGTTATTTTTTATTTGTATAGCGCTTTTCCAGACCAGGGTCACAAAGCGCTTAAACAATCAAAACAATATTCAATAAAGTATATACTTTAAAGGGCAAGATAAAACTGATAACACAACAGGAGTTCCAGAAAATCAAGGAAAAGCCTGAACAAATAAAAACGTTGTTTCTTAAAGGAGTCAGCAGGACTGAAGCAGAGGAACGGCTTGTTCAGCCTACGCCTGATAGAAATGATGAGGAAGATATGCGTCTAGACAAGTTGTTCAAAAATATTTATATAGTCTGTACTGGAAAAAACACCTAAAGGCTTCCTGCTGTCTTAATTTAATGGGGAGAGAATTTCAACCATTTGGGAGCCATGAACAAAAGTTGTCAGCTCCTAGAAGAAAAAAGGAAGTGGAGAGGTACTTTTACTGTCGGATAATGAAAACAGGAAGGGGGGCAGTCTGCCAGAGGTCTGATGGTTTCAAGGCAGGAAGACCAGACAGGATGGTGTAGCAGTCGAAACCCGAGTGGACAATTTATACCAGAACCTATGATGTTGCGCGGCACAAATCTGTATTATCAAGTCATGTGGTTAGTTGACGCCTGATTTCATGGCAGTCTGTCTCAGGGATAATACCAATGTATTAACACATTTTTTCTGTAGCTGCAACTCTTTAAACCAGTCAACAGGGAACATTTTAAAAGTTGTTCTGAAACTTGATGGTTTTCAGACAAACCAACTGTTCGCAAATATAAACTTTATAGCAACAAAACAGCTATGATTAAAAAAAATAATATGTAAGAATTGTGGGCTGTAGATGTGCTGGGTTGCCTGGGTTGTTTCTCCTGACAAGGTCAGATGTAGCTTTCGAGAAGAACTATTTCTGTATAGAAGTGTTCGTCACTTGTTCTCAGTATTTCACCCGTATTGTCAGAACAAGTTTCTATGTTCACAGGAACTGAAATGGTTGTTTTCGGCGATAAAATGATTGAATCTGCCATAAAAATCTCTGTTCAATGTCATACAGATACGACAGATTTTTTTTCACTTTAACAGAACAAACTCTATATTATACTTAATATTTGTGGATAATTCCAACATCTAGTCATTGATCCTCATTTGAACCTAAAGTGTTTGAGTAAAGAATGCAAATGTTCGCTTCTTGTTTTGAGGGTAAAAAATATACCATAGTGTCGGACTAGCTGCTCAACATAGTTACTCGAATGTCAGTATCTAATTTCCAACTTATTTTGAGGAAAGCTGAACAATCCATTTTTGTGCAAATCATATGATCAGTTGGTTGGACATAACTTGTACAGGAAAGAATAAATAATTAATATCATTTCTGTTGTATTGATTGAGTCTGAAATACTAACCGGCCTGTGTGTTCCCTGATATTCAGGCTGTAATTTACCCTGACTAATGAAATCAGGTACCGCGACCTAAATTAGTTGTTTATTTGGTACTTTTCCCAAGGATGTGCATAAAATATGCCCTTTTTATTTACATTGTCTTGCCTCTTTATGTTCAGTTTGGTTCGCCTCATAGCCTAATTTATATCTTGTTTATTCTGCTCGCCGTTAAGTTGTTTAGGTAGTTTTGTTTTGCAACTCCTAAGGTGGTGTTGTTTGACACCGATCCATCTTATTTAAAACCAGCCACTAGTGGGAGTTGAAGTCCACCGTTACTCCCCTGGCCAGTGTTAAGGAGCGGTTACAATAGCAAGCTATCTCTAGCGTGATACGAACAGTACAGGCCAAAAGTTTGGACACATCTCTTGGGCTCATTTAAAGTTTTTTTTTCAGGCCACTATTGTCTCTTTATTCGCTGGCTCTTTCCATAAAATAATCGTTGTGATTTCTGCACAAAGACTGATGGTCTCAACCACATTAATAATGCAAACAATTCCACTAAGTAACCCTGAAAAGACATACCTGTGAATTGAACCATTTCAGGTGACTATATTTTGAAGGTCATCAAAAAAAGACAGAGACAAAAAGTGACCACTAAACTAGACTAAAGACGTATTTTTTCAGTTGTTTCAAGTAAATACAGTATTTCTGCATGTTTTCAGTCAAACTTTGTTTGTTTGTTTGTTTGTTCAGTCAAACAATGTTCAGTCAAACAAAGTTAAGGATTAATGAGAAGGTGTGACAAACTTTTGGCCATGTGCTGTCATATTTAAAAAAGGTGAAATTCGGGGCCATTTTACTGCAGAGAAACAAGCCCAGTGTATTCAACGTTTAAGCATCGTAGTGAGTTTCATACAGATTCATTTATATGCCAGTCGTGTCGCCTTCATTATATCCATCTGTGGTGCAAAAAAGGACCGCTGGTGCAGATAGTGTTACAATCTCATTCTTCTCATGCATTATTGTATTTGACCAAAAGACCAAGAAGCCACAGATGAGAGAATACATAAGGGATCAAATCTGGTCAGCATCTTCAGACTCCTCATAGAAAATCAGAGGCAAACACTGGAAAACTTTGTGAAGGTAAAAATCTTCCAGCTGTATAAGAACAAGTAAACACTTTGTTAAATATCTGGATGGATTTCTAGAAAATAAGAATTTAACAACATTGTGATAGCAGTAGGATCTACTCGACAAGTTTCCTCTCTGAAGCTGAGAACGTCGGTTAAAAATGCATCAACTAAATGAGCCTTGTTTTATTGTCCGTCAGAAGCACGTCCTGCTTTCTAAGCAAATCTGAAAGTCCCATCAGCGAGTTAATTTTCCGAAGCGTCTACTTTTATTAGAAGCTTTTTGTCTGACTCGAAAGTTTATGTCGCGTTTTCTCAACCAAGCTGTATCGTAAAGAATCTTCTTTTGTCCTTTTCTTTTTGTGGTTGTTCATTCCCAAGTAAATTAATCCAAAACAGAATCAGTAAACTAATTATCAATTACCCATTGATTTATTTTATTCAAGTATATTAAAACAATGCTTTGGTAGTTTTAAATCAGTGACTTGATAAAAAAAAGGATTCAACTCTTACAACTGGGTTTGATTCTCATGGTTCATGATTTGCGAGTAACATTTATGAAGTTTTTACAGCACATTAAATATGCAACACTTCTTCTTACTCTTGTATTATTAACTTTAGTTTCCAGGTGGAAAATCTTTGGACGGGCGCGACGAGGTCTGACTGTGGATTGAATGCGATCAGACTTGTGTGAGTGGTGGGACTCTGCCAACTGCACTGACATGATGAATAATACAGACCAAATGTCATGTATTGAAGAGTGTGACAAAGCATTTCCTTCACTCGACTCTCCCAGCGGTCTGGAGGTAAAAATTGAATGAGGGGCACTGTGGCCCATAATAGTTCATCTGCAGCAGAGATGAAGTATTTGCTGTGAGCCAACATACAGTACAACAAACACTTAAAAGACTCACATCAGTTTGCACAATCATCCAGGCGTTGGTCAAACCGACGTTTCCTTCTGTGCCGAAAAGTTGGAGACCTTCCTTCAAGTCGCTCTGGGCGTGATAATCGATCTGGAAAAGACAGAAAAAGGATTGACAAGGACTGTCTAAAGAAAAAGAAGAGGATCATTAATGATGCTTGAAATGTAAGCTGTAGAGAGAGTTGGGGCCGAGAGGAATTATTGGCTTGACATATCTGGATGTCAGGCGTTCCATTATGCGGAAATGTCATCTTAGTTAAACATTTCCTCTAGTAGACTTTAACAGATTATATAATTCCCTCAGTGGCCCCGCCAACGCTGACCCACGGCTCTTCTCTGAGACAGATATCGAAGATCGCAGCCACACTTAACCTCGTTATTTTGTCAAAGATCTAGACGATAAAGACGCTTTTTTTTCCCTGAGCTTTTCATGATAACAAAGCCTGAATATTGTTCAAAAACAAAACAAGTCAATCAACGACAACGGTCTGCCTACAACAAAAGTCCAGCCGGGAGCCATTCTGGAGCCATCCTGGCACTTTAATCAAGTTTGTCATGGCACGCAGCTCCTGTTTTAAAGCCCACCATCTGTGGATCGTCAACCAGAGAATCTAAAATACACAAAAATGGCCTCCTGGGATTGGACGTGAAAAGAAAACTTGTCATCTCTTTTTGGAAAGATCTCATGAGTCAATGGACTGTGATGATGAACCACGTGTTTAGTTTCTCTGTGCGTGTGTGTGTTACACTTAAAATGTTATATCTATTTATTAATATACACCATTAAATAAACAAAACATCGATTTACTTACACATTTATAAATATTTATTTAGACTAGGCATGATTTACTTTAGGTCTTGAAAATGGTTTTGGTTTCCATCGTCAACAAACAATTACCATGAACTTAACTGAACCTTTTAAATGTCATCATATGTAACCTGAATATAATAATTGTTATTACGTTTGTACAACTCGGAGAGGCATAAGGACTTGATAATTGCAGTACTAAAGGTTAATAATCAGTTTTTTTCATGTCAAAAATGTACCAGACAAGAAAATGTAAAGGGCATTAAAGTGAACATAATTGCACTCTATCAAGTCTATAAAATGTCTGTATAAAAAGTTACTTGCAATCATTGCTATTGCTTCATTCTTAAGTTTAGTTTCTGCTATTGTGATACTTCACTCAAAACTTTGAATGAGCTCTACAGACCTTGAATATTTCCAACAGTGGTGTCACGTGGCTTCATTTACTTGTCACTAAAATGCAATAATTCAAACGCTATGATTTTACTTTTAAATTTGGCATTCATTTCTGGTACGTGCAATCTTGGTAAATCATTCACACTCTGTGGTTCAGCAACATGCAAACTCCTTTATCACGCATTTTATTTAGCGCTTCAGGCTATAATGATCTTAATCAGAGATTTACTGTAAGTGTAGCTTCTGATTTATGAGTCTCGATGTGTTGTGCTGTTCAGAAAAATCCATTTTATAGATCTATTAAGATAAACGGCTCGTTCTAAGTGTGTAGGACTAAATATGTAACACCTTTAGTGAGTGTTAGTTACAGATCCATATGCAATGTATTGTCTGTTAAGATGTTAAAAGAAACAATAAGTGAATTCAATTGAGATTCTCAGTTTATGTTTTGTGCAGCTAAATACTCTTTCAACAATGGAGAATACATGTATAAGTAAAATGACACGTTGCTGTTTGCAAAGTAATGTTGACAAAAGGGAGAGAGACCCTGTGTGCAGAGAGCCTCAGCCCGTGTTTGTGTTGATGCTAACAAGTTAATTACGTCGGATACCAGCGAGCGTCGATGGCACTGATTCCCTTTGACCTTGTTTCAGCAGCGCCGCAGAGATTTCCGCTGGCGAGAAGCTGCAGGCTTTAGACACCTTGTTAGATTTTGCCTTCTTTCTTCTCGCAAACGTCTGGTTAAAGTGCCTTTTTAGAGACAAATATGAAGCGTGACCTGACAAAGTCTTTTAAAAGCTGCTTTCAAAAAGACAAAACACTGGTTTGACTTTGATGTGAATTGGACCCACTGAGGTCTGAGCAAGTATGAGCAATTTACGTCAAAGTGTTTTTAACCAAAGCGTGAATCAAACTAAGATCTCGTCTCTGTATAGATCGCTTGAGCTGCTTAACATACTCTCGTAGTTTGAGTTATTCTTGGACACACAATGCTCATCGAACACATTAAGTATTCAATAATAAATAACAATAAGCTTATTGTGTAATTTCCATTTAAAAAAAATAAAAACAATCATCTAGCAAACCAACTCGGTCTCAACAAGTCTAAATATTATTCCCTAACCTTTTTACGTTTGTCTTTTAAGCCATAGACAACGTAGACCTCAACACTCAAGACTTATTCCACCTCCATTCCACCTCCCTGACCCCGTTAGACATCGTTCATCGGGACCTATTATCTGCCGGTTGAGAACAGTCGGCTGGTTTTCCTGGCACAGCAATACATCATTTCAAGACGTAAATGGAAACTAAACCGTGGTGCGTTAATCAACTTTGATCTGCAGGACGTAACATTGAAAACGTCAGACAAGGTTAACTGCAATGTCCCGAAACGTACGTTGCAACATGTGAATTTGAACAAACAAGATAAAGTCTCTTTTTGTGTCAGTTACTGGTTTTATCTAAATATATTTATTTATTATATTATTCCTGGTGAGTTAAAAAGTCTCTCAGTACTTCATATGAAAACTCATATCTGACCCACGTCTGTAAAGCCGCTCAATGATGAGTCATACATTTTATCCATTAAATAAATCATTACAGAAAACTTTAATAAAATTAATAAATAATCTGGAAGTGTTTGTTTATCTTCAAGAAATTCCGACTCAAAAAAACAACTGAAGACATCAAACGGTCGTGTACGATTCAATCAATATAATCCTGTGCACACAGATCACTGAGGTCCTCCTCTTGTTATCTTTGGAGCGGTGTTGGCACGATGGAATACTTAACCACTCGGAGACCATTATGATTTTTAATTGTGTCATTCATATTTAATGACGTCCTTCAACGGAGAGCACACAATTAACGCGGATGGATATTTCAAAATACAAAACTTTTAATGCAGTGGCGTCTCATTGGATTCCAATTAGTAATTCTGCGTATTAGATCTAAATCTAATTATGCACGAGATTGAATTCCGGGACGTTCCGTGAGACTGGTCCTGACCAAACATCCTTTAGTGAGTCGCTTCATCTTTTGAGTCGTTGAAAAAAGCATTATACAATTGTACTTCCTTTTATGTCTTATGTGTTATCTCTGGGTAAAGTGGACCCTAAAGCCAGAAACAAATGTGTTTGTGGTACCCCTTGTGTTATCTCTGGGACAAGTTTACCTGAAGGCCAGAAAACAAATGTGTTTGTGGTATCCCTTGTGTTGTCTCTACGTTAAAATTGACCCGGAGGCTTGAAAACAAATGTGTTTGTTGTATCCCTTTTGTTATCTCTGCATCGAGTTTACCCAAAGGTCTGAAGACAAATGAGTTTGTGGTATCCCCTTGTGTTATCTCTGGGTCAAGTTGACCCTAAAGCCAGAAACAAATGTGTTTGTGGTATCCCCTTGTGTTATCTCTGGGTCAAGTTGACCCTAAAGCCAGAAACAAATGTGTTTGTGGTAACCCCTTGTGTTATCTCTGGGTCAAGTTGACCCTAAAGCCATAAACAAATGTGTTTGTGGTAAACCCTTGTGTTATCTCTGGGTCAAGTTGACCCTAAAGCCAGAAATAATGTGTTGGTTGTATTCCTTTTCTTTTACTTCTGGATCAGGTTTACCCAAAGGTCTGAAGACAAATGAGTTTGTGGTGTCCCGTGTGTTATCTCTGGGTAAAGTTGACCCCAAGGCTCGATAACAAATGTGTTTGTGGTATTTCTTGTGTTGTTTTTGGGTCAAGTTGACCCTAAAACCAGAAACAAATGTGTTTGTGGTATCCTCCTTGTGTTATCTCTGGGTCAAGTCGACTCTAAAGCCAGAAACAAATGTGTTGGTTGTATTCCTTTTCTTTTACTTCTGGATCAGGTTTACCCGAAGGCCTGAAAACAAATGTGTTTGTGGTATCCCTATGTGTTGTCTCTGGGTAAAGTTGACCCGAAGGCCTGAAAACAAATACATACGCAGTGGTGGAGGTCATTCACCTTGACCCAGAGACAACATAAAGGATACCACAAACACAATTGTTTTCAGGCCACCGGGTCACATTGACTTTGAGATAACACAAGGGATCCCACAAACACATTTGTTTTCAGGCCACCGGGTCACATTCACCGTAAGATAACACAAGGATAAAAAAAAAAAAGCCAATTTCTTTTCACAGAGCGCAACATCAAATATCACTACACACTATACACATCAAATGAAGGATATGCATGAAAGTGTTGAAGAATACATGACAAATGAGAAGGTATCAAATAACACAGGAGCAGAAAGAGATCTCGGATTTGTGTCTTTCTCTTCTTATGTAATGTGGGCGGAGTTGTTCGTCGCTATTAATTCAATTGAAATTGCAAACATCGTGTTAACGACTGAATTAATGGAGTGTCACCTCTTGTGTACAATCCAGTGATTCCAAGTGTCTGATTCGCTTCCTGTGGAGGTTGATGAGGCGTCATATTGTCGAGTGGAGCCTGTGTTCGTCAGTCGCCAGGTTATATGGATTAATGGTTCCTTCTGTCACTTTGGCAGTAATTGAGCAGCATATGGATCATTTTGTCTACAGATACGGAATTAACTCATTTCCTGAGCCGTTGAGCGTTTGCATGACAGGTTTACTCATCACCTGGATTAAAAGCTAACCATGTTACACTTACGCTCCCAGCAGACGTGTTTAAGTCGGGGGGCCCCTGAGCAACGTTTGCTACATGCCTGTGTCTTCTGTTGATCATCAACTTATTTAATTGGTGTTGGAGAGCCGCTCTTCTGGCAACAGTGTCATCAGAGAACCATTTGACTTTGCTGAGAGCACCTCCTCGTGTCGCCCTCTTCCTTGATATGCAGACGGAGTGACTCTCGTGGCGCCGATATTCCTTTCAGCTGATTGATTTATAACTTTAATCATAGAGCGATAGCCAGGTGGGAGTGCCTTGCTCACCCAGGAGAGAGAGTGGAATTAAAGATGTGGTAATACACATAGGTTTGAGTGCCTGTGGTGAGGCTTTTTTTTTTTTATGATCTTCTCAGTGAAATCGTCAATGTCATCACTGCTCGATGAGGTGAATATTCTGCTGACGATACAGATGAGTGACTTTTAATAACGTTTGATTTTTTTTGGTTAAATATCTTTACACAGTTATTATGCCTCGTCTTCCTTTTTTTTTTAACATCATAGGTTCACATTAAATACTAACATCATTCATTCATTTAAAGCCACTTATTCCCTAATGAGGGTCGCTGGGGGGCTGGAGCTTATCCCAGTTTATTTGGGCGAGAGGCAGGGGACACCCTGGACAGGACACCAGTAGCACACTCACTCATACCTATGGACGATTTTCCCAATGAACCTCTGCATGTTTTTGGACTGAGAAAAATCTCTAAATTTAGGAAAATGTTGTCACAAAACAATCTGGAGCTTATAATCCATGTGTTTGTGTCTTCTCGTTTAGACTATTGTAACAGTGTATTTTCGTGTCTAAACAAGAAGGATCTGTCTCACCTGCAGTTGATACAGAACTCTACAGCGAGAATTCTGACCTGCTCTAGTAGAAGAACTCACATTTCTCCGATCCTTAAAACTATTCACTGGCTGCCAGTTTCTTTCAGGATTCATTTTTAAATTCTGGTTCTTACTTTCAGATCTATTTGTCAGACTCCTCCTTACATCAGTGATCTGATCCAGCCTTACACCCCAGCTCGGGCTCTGAGGTCTGTGGATCAGAATCTACTGATGGTTCCTGGACAAGCTACCGAAATCCTTCCAGACTGTTGCTCCTAAGCTTTGGAATGATCTTCCTCTCTCTCTGTGTTTGATGATCTACTGGCTCCTTCAAGAAACATCTCCTGTGTTTGTCTTATGTGTCTTGGCCTTGTATAGTTTTTAAATTTGTAGGTATCTTTAACTGTGTATTGCTTTTGATTGTTAGAGAGCTTTGTGACCCTGGTCTAGAAAGGCGCTTTACAATCAACTATTACTTACTTAATTATGAGTGGAACATGGAAATGTCGAAACAAACTTTAGAATAAATAAAAAATATAAATGAATACTAATAATAAATAAAATAAAGTTTGTACATTTCCATCTAGGTGTCAATCAAATTAACGAAGGAACTTTTTCCTTTTAATTCAGAAATGTTCCTCTCTCTGCATACGTTAAAGTAAAAAGAAAATTTTACAATGTTGATATTATATTTATATATTATAATGAAAGATTATTTTAATATTTATGAATTAGCTTTCAGTTTCCACCAACTTGAAACGATATTTAATCCATAACAACTGTTGCTAACTGTTGCTTTCTATTGGAACAAACACAAAGATAAAATCTATAATGTTGTGTTCAAGTTTTGGTTTCACTTTCCCTTGTGGGCGATGTACCTGACCACCTGACCTTTTCATTTGTGTGGGAGGAAACTTCTCAACCTTCCAAATGTGTATTGTTGTTTTGTACTACAAATGCCTCCGGTGTTATTGCAACAATCCTACTTTTGCTGCTTATCTCCTGTTTTAAGAGCAGATAACAAACTTTTTATGTCCTAACAAAGACCTTTGTGATAGCTTTGAAGACTCCCTGAAAACAACAAACAAATTATGCATGAATATGTTTGCGTGAAATGGTCTTATATCATCCACAAAGAGTGTCCCGTTAAATCAAAAGTTAAAAACATCAACAACTATTTACAAAATAAATGTCCATGCACTACATGATATCCTGAGATTTTTAGCGAGTTTTCCAATAGCCCCTGTGAATGCAGGAAATTTTCCAAAAATATCACAATCTTTTTACAATAGGAAGCGAGTGTGAGCGACTCAGCTGGATAGAGAGAGAGAGAAAGAGATGTTGGAGAGTCACAGAAAAGATATGCCAATAACAAAACTTATGGGAGTTTTTAGGCACCAAATGTGCTATTTGTGTAGAGTTTAACAGTGTGGTTCCACCGTCGGGGGTCCTTTAGAAACGTGAATTGAGCATCGAAGGCGTCTCCTCAGCCCCGAAGGTGACATGTTCGTTCAGTCATTAGTACATGGACTGCTGACTCGGCAGAAACGGCTCCACGCGAGTCGCAGATAAGTTTCTAAACTGCCTACATATCATTCACTAGTAAGTTTCCTTCTTTAGGTTCGGGAGATAGAACATGCTTTAAACGGCACTAGTGTGGAAGCTAAACAGCTGGTTTACAATGAATACATGAGAATGAATAAATCATGACATTGTATAGTGAAACATGTAAAGTTATTTTCTAACAACTTGTTTAATGTTTTTCATGTATTTAGCATGAAGGAAATTCAACTGAACAACTTTGGGGACGATGTAGATTAATGTTGTACTAAATATTAATGCACAACGCCTTTGAAAATTGTAATTTTGGGTTTAAAAAACTATCTATCTAGACTATCTAGACTAAATTAGATGCTTTTTTAAAAGAAGCTAAATTATACCTCGTGTCAAAGACCCTATCGCCGATTCTTCTGTTTTCACATCTTCCCTAAAGCTTTAAAAAATCCTACTGGAGTACTCAGAATAAACTCAATCTGACAAGGAAGAGGCTTGGAACCGCAGTCATATACTTCACTCACCTCATGATTTAAGTACTTTCTAAATTTAGATGTTATATAAGGTAAACATTTACTTATAATAAAAAAAGGAAAGAAAGGACAAAGCATAATGACAGAAGCTCAAAGGAAAGAAGATGAAAGTGAATCCAGAATAAAAGAGGAAAATGACACACGGTGTAATGTCTTGCAACAATTAAGGAAGCAAAGAGATGATTTCTAAAGAGACAACTCAAGGACATCAAAATTCCATAAACATGCTAGCTGATGTAAGAGCATGGCTGCCATCCGTCACCCATTAGACGGAATCATTTCCTCTGAAGTCATGTGAATGAAAGGCTAAAATGAGCTTCACTCCAACTGGGTCATTAGTAAAGAGTGATTCCGGTGAAAGTTAAGCAGACAGACCCGAATATGAGCCTCAGCTTTACTTTTTGCTCCGTATTGATGTTGTCCTCGGGACTTGAGCTGCCCTTTAACTACACCAGCGAGTCAAAGATTGGCCATCAATTATTTATATGGCAGGGATACAAGGAGAGATGAGAGCGGAGATATATATGGAGGGATACAGAAAGAGGTGGATTTAGGCAGAGAAGAAAAGAAAACATAAAGAAGCAGAAAAAACACAAGATAAGCGCAATACATAAAAGTTTCTAGTTCTTTTTTTGGGGGGTTGGGGGGTTAGAAATGAGGTTGTTAAATTGCTTTGGGATGTGACAGATACCGAGGAAATGGTGCTTCCAGCCCTGACAGAAAATGAAAATAGGACATGATATTTGGGCGAAACACAAGAAGAGTTTTTTGCAGGAAAAGAAAATGTCTCTATTCATCAGCTCCTCTCAACCAGAGGATACTCATTCCATGTGTGGAAAGGAACAGGAAGACATAAGCAGAAATAGAAAGTAGCATGAATCTGGTGGCGTACTCTTCTCTTTATACATGAATAATTTACAACAACCTTATATTTCATCCTCAACCTCTCAAAGTCTTGGGCGCTATTAATCTTGATTTAACGCAAAGTCAAAAATGTACTTTACATGAATACTGATTTAAAAAAGACACATTTTTTTAGTTTTGTGTATTCGGTATAAACTTTGAAAAACTGGTTGGCAAATGTTTAATATTGTGTTAAAGTGTTTACATTTGAAAATAAAATGTGTGTGTTTGTAAAATAACCCTAATGGTTAAAAAGTAACGTAAATATTTCTATAAAAATGTTCTTGAAATGTTGAGGATGCAACAAATGATTAGTTATTATGATTATGATAAGTGTGTCTTAAATAGCTTGTGTCTGTTTGTACAAAACTCTCTTTTCATTGAACATTTACTTTAGTAAATGTACTTAAGACCCGCCCACTGAAAAGTTAATAAGAAAGCTGCACTTACATTTGTCCTTATCTGGTGTTTGTTGTGCGATTGAGTTGTGTAACACTACTACACACTACTACTAAATCCCAATATAGGTGGACGAGGGCAGCTTGGCAGAGGGCTGCTAACTCTGAGTTATCTTGTGTCTTGTATAGAGACTGAAGAATTATAACCAACAAGAATACATTCAAGATTCATTCGACCAAAATCCCCCTCAAGTTTTTTTCAAGAGCAATTTGTTCAATCCATGTGTTACTGGATGTACTTAAATGTCTCGAGTTCCTGCTTTCTTCACCGACTTATTGGCAAGAGCTTTTTATTTTTTTTCCTGCAAATGCTTCCACTTTCTTCCTCCTCCAGGGGAGTTGAATAACATTCCTTCTGACAGAAACCTGATTTGGACCAAAGTCAGGGTTTCTCAAGGACAGTGACTGCAAACACATCCTATTCATTTTGGCATGGGATGAGAGCTTAATGGTTCTGGCAAAAAAACACTGTGTCAGTGAAGTAGATGTGTGGACAACTACTCTAGATTGAGAGCAAAACAAACACCAAAGTCACAGTGAGGACCGGCACAGAACTAACTGTCCAATCCACCGATTAGGTTTGACTCAAAAATAACAAAAAAACAATGATATTGCCAAATTATATCGGAGATTAAAATCATCTATTTACTAATTCTCAACGTGTCTCTCTTATTTTCTCTCAGTCCCCCAAATTCTCTTCTCGTCCCGAAGCCGGTTCCCAGTGAGTCTGGTTCTGCTCGAGGTTTCTGCCTGTTAAAAGGAAGTTCTTACTCACCACTGAAAAGAAAATACTGACCAACAACTGTTTCCTTCCACTGAGAAAAATCTCTTAACCTAGGAAAATGGCACAAATCACAACACGATATGAAGCTTAAAATCCATGTATTTGTGTCTTCTTGTTTGGACTATTGTTACAGCTTATTTCCTTGTCTAAACAAGAAGGAGCTGTCTCGCCTGCAGTTAATGCAAAACTCTGCAGTGATAATTCTGACCCGCTCTAGTAGGAGAACTCACATTTCTTCAATCCTTAAAACTCTGCATCGGCTGAGAAATCCTTCCAGGCTGTTGCTCCTAAGCTTTGGCTTCCGCTCCCTCTGCATTTTCTCCTTCTCAAGAATGTGTCTATTTCCCGCTAATATCACACAAACAAGAATGGTGCGGATTTACGGTCATAAAGACATTTCACCACAAACAGATCTTTTTGGACAAGTCGTCGTCAGCACATTGAGACAGAAAGAAATTACAAAGAAGTTTTTTCTTGTTGTTTTCTTTCAACAAGACGAAATTAAAAACACATTTTAAGGTACACTCAGCATTGATCTGTCCTCTCGCAGACAAAAGTTGCTCTTGCAGCTGCACCATATTAATGTATCCTTGTTTTCCATGATGAGCTTGTGTATGATGTGCAAAAAAAATCCAAATCAAAACTTAATAGCGCATTATCTTTCCCCACATCTGTCATACTTTTGCGTTTACTGCTAGAGGGGCCTATGGGGACCGTTGGTCAATATAAAATCTAGAACTTTGAGGCTGATAGTCCAAAATTTACGGTATATACGGAGCAAAGTGAGTTAACATTGGTTGTTTAGATGGAACCTTCAGTGACGAATGAAGAAAGAATCTTAGTCTGTATTTATATTTTTATTGCTTCAGGGTTAATTTCATTTGATCATCCATTCCACCTACTAAAACAATTCCACATAATTTAATTAAAACACAGAATGAAATTAGTTTAAAACAACTTCCATCATTCAAGAATTGTGTTGATTTGCAGCAACAACAAAAAAATCACTCACTCTGACTCGCGAGTCCCCACATCTTCCATTTAGAATGATTATATTTGTCTCTCCAGTCACATAATTGGTAAGAAATATTGGTGATTTAAGCAGAAGCGGTGACAATACAAGTGAAACGTGAAATCCTCAAAACATTCCTGTCTTCTGATGGAACTAGACAACCACACTTGAATTTAAATATATACAGGTTAACAGGTTATTAACCAATCATGAAACTTTGCTTAGAATCTATTTTGCAATCTTTTAAATTATGCAGTTTATAATTTAATCAATGCTGGCGAAAACACATTCTCTTCCATTCATTTCATCACCTGTACAAAGTGAAGAAAATACAAATGATTCCGAGTCAATTTCTACATCATTCAAGGTTTGTTTTCTTTAAATGTTCATTGCTTCAATTGAATTTTGCATAATGGAAAACATCACACTCGACAGAAGAGAAATGTAAGTTAATCCACATTTTTTAACACCCACACAACCACAACAATTCATAAACACACTCAAGGTTGTTAAAAGAGAAGAATCACTCGGACAAACACATATAATCTTTTTGAAAAGTATCAAAACTACAGTTCTTTTAATGTTCCTATTTTTCTGAACTGTTGCAAGGTCTTTTAGGCTGGATACACAGTTATTTCTATGGTTTAAAGATACAACATTTCACAACAATATCTTCTATGATATCAGCTCACCAAGAGAGGCATAAAACAAGAAGTAAACACAGCAAAAAAAAAGGTTCTTCATCTGAGGTTTTCCCCAGTCTACTGCAGGGAAAACAAAGAAACTTGCATGAGCAACAAAAAAGAGTTGATGAAAACCGACAGAATCATATCCCATGAGTCACTTTACTCACTTTTTAACTTTCTTAAATCTAATTTTACCTAACCAACAGTTATTCACAGATTTTTATTAATTAAAGATTACAGCTTATTGGACACTTTCCATTTAATTCAATACATCCATTAACAGACGATCAAGATTAAATATAATTAGCAGAACAAAAAAACAAATACAAACACATTCATCTAAATCAAACATAGAGGTTCAGCCCCTTTGGTTCTCTTCCCAAACCAGGACGTCGTGTTTGATCAGTGGTGAGCAACTGAATGATTGTTTTAACAACAAACGCACAAACAAATGGTTAAATTGAATCAGAAAGGGACTCAATAAAAAATGAAACCAGATATAACCTACATTACCAGTTGCTGCTTGAGTGTCACAATGAGTGTCCTTTTTAAAATAAAAAATGTTTTTTTTTGTTTATTTAAATTCAAGATGCCGCTTCTTAAAACAGGGGTGTCACATACTTAGAAATCGCATTGATTTCCTTCTATAAACGGTCGTACACTGAAATCTAGAAAATGGTGCACGCACAAAAAATGTAACATATGAATCTGTGTTTTCACATGAATCCAATAACGTTTTGCATGATCAGAAAAAAAACAAAAAAAAAACATGAATTTAAACAGGATTAACTGATTTAATTTGTTCATTTTCAACATGACTGACATGGATCACGCACTGTTGTAAGTGAGTTCAGATGTGTTTATATTTTACATATTTATTATCAGCATGAGTGGTTGACTCAGAGATGATTAGGAGCTTCTTAAAAGCATCTTAAGATAAAGTTTGACAAGAATAAAAATGTTAATCAATAACTTTAAGCGCTGAGTAATGATGGCAATATAAAGATGAGAGTTTTGGGCAAACATGCTCAACACACACACACACACACACACTCACACGCACGTTCGTACCTATTATATTGAAAATGTTTTTTCTGTTCACACGTACATATTCATCATGTGATGGTTCCTTAATAAAAATGTGTGTTTCAGGAGATATGTCTGATCATGAGGTAGATTGACTCTTGCTGCGACTCTGAACCTGTTCTGAGACACTGTGATGTAATAATGATGTATAAAATGCTAAAACAACACCTTGACTCTGGTAGAAAAGTCTTGAACCGTCAGACGTGGATCATTGTGTTTGTTATATCATGAAAACAACCTATAATTTTATGAATCCATTATAAAACTGATAAAAAACATGTAATATAAATCGATCATGTGGTCATAATCGAAAATGATCAGAATGAGAAACATGTTAATAAGTCTGTAAATGATATCCACTCATGTAACTGCAGGTGCACAAGTCTGTTATTTCTTATCAATGTTAATGTCTTATCTTTTGCAGCACAAACATAAAGTTAAAAAATGTGTTTTTATTTATTACTCCTGTTTGAAATCATGTTACCAGAAAGCTATTATAACTCATATTTATGTATGTATTTGTACATGTATTAGGTTTTGAACAAACAAAGACTTCAGTCACTGAATCTTCATTTATTGATTCTTGACTCTCAGCCCCCCTATGTTGACTTCTATAGCCAAGAGTGCATCGATCTGCATCAGTCTTGTGCAACTGGAAAATATCAGCTATTGGCATCAGCAGCAGAGAAACCAATTATGTGCTTCACCGATGTACCTGAACTTTCCGTCATTCACGACGTCCACGTTCGAGTCCGGCCGTTAATCAGAGGCTCGATGGTTGAATCATTGATCCGAGCATCTGATTCTCATTTACTGCATAAAACCGACTATTGATATCGTAACACAAGGAATGAGCGTCTTCTGTCTTTATTTGTGAACTTGGAATGGAATGTTTATCCCTCCGTCAGCGTTCGCTCTCGCTATGTGTTCCCGCTGCTCTTTCTTTAGCGCCGGAACAAAGGCTGTTAAATCCTCCGAACACATAAACAACCTTTATTAATGCCCTCAATTTCATTTCCCTCAGACACAGCTGGGTATCTTGGCCGCTCCGGAGGTCCCTGTAGAGCCTTCTCGGCTCACCGGTGTAGCTTAAGTTTTATTCTCACCCTTATGTGTGCCATTTTACAACACAGTCCATATATTTCAGAACAACTGAGCCGAGCCTCTTCATGAAGCAGAGAAACCTAGATTTAAATCTCTTAATGCTCACGTCCTTCTGACTTTATTACACACTACCGTACTTACATTGAACCCCGTGAACCTCTATTTCTCCGAGGAGAGCATTATGTTATAAAACTCGTCTCGTAAGATTGGCAGCGTCGCGATCAAACCTCACACCGGCCTTGTGTTTCAACACTTTCAGAGAACATCACACGTTTCAATTATCGACATCTTTTCAAGCTCACAGGAATATTTGTGTTGCTCTTTAGAGAACTGACATACTGCTAATCTGTTCTCCTAAATATGTGTAAAGACATACAGTGGGCAGTCATACATGTTGTGTTCTAATATTAAGTTTAGGATCTGTCTTATCATTGAGAATTATGTTGCCATGGAGAAACTTGCCTACAGTTTGGAATCCATTTGAGTTGTATTAGTGTCATACTGTGACAGGATAGTCAGCGGTGGAGTCCACAGATGAGGCAGAAGACAGTTTTTAATAAAAAAAACAAAAAAAACTGTTTACTTTTCTTTTCTATCATCAGCAAAACAATTTTCTTCAATCATTTCATCCAAAAAAACAAATCAATATTTCAATGAAATCCTCACAAGACATTTTGCAAAGAAGTCGGAACTTGTTACCAACTTGTTGCCGAAGGTTGGTCTAACAAAGCCGGGCCCAGACTGTGGCCTCACCCTTGGACAAATCCATTTCACAACGACAAATGAATTAACCAAAGATAAAAAAAATGTTAACACAAATGACAAGTGAACATAAATTAATAAACAAAAAGCAGTACCCTGCAATAGAAAATCCCAACAAAACACCTGTTGAGGAGAACAAACAAAAAATTAAAGATCACCCATTAAACCTCCCCGTCCAAATGGAATGTGCCACTCAACCCCCCCCCCCCGCCCCTCTGAGTACCTTTTGAATGGTTTAAAACTGTAAGTGCACAAACAAATAGTCAAAGGAAATTAGAAAGGGATCCACTAACAACAGAAAGGCAAATAATGCTCTCATTGCGTTATTGTGACATCCCATAATACAGGTATCTCTAGACACTTTACCGTTTAAGACTATGTTTGAGAAAATAAAAATAGATTCCAGTGAATCGAGAATGATTGGATCACAGTGTGACGTAGGCGAGGAAAAACTTGCTTTTAAAAGGCAGAAACCTCGAGCAGAACCAGAACACTGAGTAGTGTTGATGGCCTCCTGCTGTGATGGGCTGGGAGTGTGGGGGGGGACAGATGGATGGAGAAAAGAGTGAGGGAGGATACAGTAAGATAAAAGAGGAGAGTACAAACTATTTTAAGCTATCATTTTTAAATCCTTACTAGTTTAACTTTCAATACATTTTAATTTAATATCTAGAAATTACAATTGTGCTTCCATTGAAACTGACACCATCGCCAAGGGAAACGAATGATAGAAAATCAGTGTATCTAAAGTCTATCTCTTTGTGAAGTAATGGTATGTCACTTCACTATAACACGTCATATATGCCAAGAAATAGTCATCAGAACTTTCTGTCCCCCCACCTTGCACCCCATCACAACCTCCTCGCCCACTAATCATCATCTCTGTAACTTCCTTTCCTTCCCTGGAAATGTGTCAACTTGATTATCATCTGCAATCTTCTCCTGCTATCTGCCTGCCATCTTTCATTGATGTGATTATCCAGGGGTGTTGTTATCTAATTCTACCTCTACGGTCTGGATGAAATGAAAGATTTTCCAACCTTGAAAGTATTCAGTCGGATACGCGGCGCTTTATATCTCAAGAGGCCCGATGTTTTAAAACCTCGCACTTGGAAATGATTCGCTTCTCGTGTCTTTAAACAACATTTGTAGATGAAAATTGTCTTTTGTTTCTACTAAAAACTTCTCTTTTCTTAACGTTTGACAAGAGACTGTCAGCAAATTCAATTAGTGTTGAAGGAAACCCATTAAGACACAGATAGAGTTCAATTCCCACAGCAAGTCTTCACTTAAAACCTCAAGAGGATTCAAATAACCTTCATTGAACCTGTGACCCATAACATGTTTTTGTTGTACATGAGAGCAGGTCATGTTAGTGGACACTTGTCCTCTTTTAAACGTGATCACAAGAAACTACACTGAAGGAGGAAGAGTATAAATAGAATCATCACTGAATACAAAACAGAAAATCCCTTAAAATAGACTGAAGATTACACTAATTAAAACTTTTTTTTTTGTTTCTGTCGCCACAAAACGTGACCATACCGCAGCAACAGATATTTTCAAAGTGAGATAGAAGGAGAAAACATGTGTTTTATGTTTTTTTTGTCTCTTTATAAAAGTGTGTTTTAATTAACTTCAAGACAAAAGGTGGTCAAAAATAGATTGATTCAGAAATATTAACATGAAATTCAATACTCCCTTGAATAACTTTAAATATAATAACTTTTAATAAGTTTAATTGTAGCATTGTTGTTTTTAGTGTCTTAATTCAAGTTGTTGATGAAGCCCTCGGTGATTCCAGCAAACATGACTCACCCTCACAACAGCGTTACTTCAACTCGACTGGTGTGAAAAGAGCAAACAAGGCACATCTGCGCCCCGACATGGTGTCTTCTCGGCTGTCATCTGCTGAGCAGCCACGGCTGAGCTGACCTCATAAGTGACATCAAAGAACAAGTGTGAGATGACAGAATCGAGGACAGCGCTCCACTGAATTCTGACTTCAGTATTCTCTTCTTCACTCTAAAGCAGAGAGAGGAACACGAGCGTCCAAAAAGGGCTTCCGTCAAGTGATCGATCAAAGTGATCAACAGATTCGTACCTATGACACACACTGTGTTCTTAATCTATACAAAAAAACACTACAAAAAATACAGTGTAAGTGATCCTTAATCACTTTTATATACCCTTGACTGTTTTTTTAATGTCAGAACCAACCTACGGATTAAAACTCAAAATAAATCATAAAGAAATTGTTTATAACTATTTTTCACTTGTTTATAGGTTTATTTTGACATTAAATTTGCCTGAAACAAACGTCTTAACGTGTCGAGTCACAGGATCTTGTTACTTCAGGAAAAATACAATCTTTTAAGAAAACAAAACACCTTTCAGACCATAATAATCAATAGAAATGACATAATCAGGATTTGGGGGCACAAACGGGACAAAAGACCGTCATGAAAATGAATGATGATGAACATTTTTACCATATTAAATACGGATGGTTTCAATATTTCCAATTCCTTTCTGCAAGTGTTAGGTCCATTATACACCTGAACTTATTGTCTTATCTCCTCTCTCTCTTTTCATAGTCGTTGGGTTATTTGAATATCAGATGTATCTTTTTTTATTTCTCTTTTTTACTTTTTATTATTTAAGTGATTTCTAGGTCAGAGTCTTGAAAACCTGATTTATCCAGACAACGCAAGGTATTTCAGCTTTAATTTCGATGCAAAATGTAGAGGAAACATGTGTTTATTTATTAAAATATTTAATTTACAATCTCAATATTCAATAAAAGTAAAATGCTTACAAAGCTGTAGAGATTGGATTCAATCAACCTTATTTTTATCTCACTTTAAAACAACAGCAGTTAAAGTTCTGTACAATAAAAGAAAATATTGCAAGAAAGTTAATAAAATCAAAACAAACAAAACAAGTAAAATTCACCTAAAACAGCTACTCAGTCTCATGCTGTGTTAAAAGCCAGGTAATAAAAGTGTTTTTTTTAAAACGAGTTTTCATTCATTCTCTGCTACTTATTTCCAGCTGTTCAGGGCGAAAGGTGGGGTATAATCTGCCACAGGGCACAGACATCATTCATGCACATACGAGGGCCAGAACTCGGTATGTTTTTGGACTGTGCGAGGAAAAAACATCACAAGGAGAACAAACAAACTCCACACAGCTGGGAGCGAACCTGCAACCTTCTTGCTGTGAAGTATTAATACTGACCACTTCTCACTGTGTGAGCCTGGAAAATCGGGTTTGAAATATGATAAACTTAGATTTGGAGATTTGTAGAATCAGTGTTTCAATATTATTGAGCAATTTTGTAGATAAACGTTTGGAATTTAAGCAATAATTACATTTTGCACTTTTTTTTTACCTATTCATTTTGGTATTTAGCATGAGCTCCTCCCAGATGCAGCACTAATAGACTCAGGGACTCATTAATTCCTTGTGCTATTATACTTTACAATTCTGAATTTGGGGGCAGGAGAAGTCAAAGGAGTTATTCTATGTAAATGTATCCTTTTCTTTGCGTTATTTTCTTTGATCTATGTTCCTTATATTCGCACTTTGTCATCCCTTGCACTTCTCTTATTTGAACTTTATTCTTGTTTTTAAGAAACTATTGTCTGCTGTGAACTTGAAACCCAATTTCCAGAAAGAGGGAATAATACATCTAAAATCTACTACTCTCCATTCTGACAATCATTGTATTTTTTAGGTGAAGTTTCAATAGTTAATCATCAGTAATTCGACATTTTCTTCAAAATCAAACCAGCAAGTTGAGTCTGTTTTCCCATTTTTGCTTTTGATGTTCATGTCAACACTTTAGTGAAACATTTGATCAGTGATGGGAATGTAGCAGTTCACTTTAGTGATCTACTTTGAATCTGAATAAATGTGAAAATAACACTCTCCAATGGGTCTTTAACCAAGCATTGCTTTTGACAGCAGCTTATACGTTTGCTTCAGGGGTTGAACTAACAACCCTGGCATCTGCTCATTCATTTGAGTCATCTAGCCGCTCCTGGCCTGGAACGTTTATATATTTAGTAGATCTCATACCTTTGGGAGATGAGTTTGTTGTGGAATGAACCCTGTTTGACTTTCATATCAAAATATCCACAAAGTCAACGTTCCATTTCTGAAGCTCAATGCATCAGATTGGTCCACAGGAGAGAGACTTGTCGGTTCAGTTCTGTGCATCTATTTGTTCAACACACCTGCTGCCGCCAGAGGTGATGATGATGGTAAGAAGTCCAGGCTGAGAGGGATTTATTAAATAGAGGTGGGCTGGAAGTCACTTGTCAATTCAGAACCACAGACTCTGCCTTATTTCGATTCACTTTGACACTCTGGGCCTGTCTGGATCACTGAAGTCAGCCACACAGGACCATTTCATCCCTCCTAAAAACCAACAAAGTGAAACAAATGGTGGCCGTTTCAGATGCGTGGGAGATGTGTGAGTTGTTTGAAGTAGCTCCCAGCAATGTCGCTGGGCTTTTTTTTATCAACTCGAAAGGAGGCAAAATAAAGCGATCCAGTGAGCGTGACCGTCCCCCCAAGCATCGGTATATCAACATTCAACTACCGGTCTGTGTTCGAGTTAAAGCAACAGGGAGTTTGTGCATTCACCGGAGGAAGTTCAACCCCCCCCCCCCCCCACCTCCACACTGGTAACACTGCTAACCAGTGGTTACTATGGTGATGGAGGCCGAGAAACAAGGAGAACATTTTGATAGTCACAGATGAAGAAAAGGGCAGTACGCCCTCCTGGTGATAAGATCAGAAAAACATGGTGGAGTTCTAGTTCTTTCACACACAGAAGGAACTTCTACTTGCAGAAACCGGTTTAGATGCTTTAATAAAGTACTTTTTTTTTCCTGCCTCTATAGCTCAAAGCTAGCTTGTGTGTTTGGCTCTCCAGCGATGGTAACATCCATCTCATGAGAGGATCATGGCAACCAGTCATTAATATTTATAATTCAATACTTGGGAAAGTATAGCTCGAACCACAAACTAACCATGAGAAATGCATCCCTGCAGTGTAGCTGAACTGAAGACCTAAACAGGATGTACTATATCGTTGCTCTATTTCCAGCACCAACGTCACGCCAAGACTTTGTATTCATGCATTGTAATGACTCCACCACTCATATTAACCTACTTCTAAACGTGTGTTGGAGAGTTCAAATATAAATAGTTGAATGATTGGTATTCCTTTCATCACCATGAAGATGACCCGACTACAGTCAATGCATCATTTAGGATTGAGTTTGTCTCACTGCGGCAACTTGAAAAATACATGTGGTGAAACATTTCAAGCTGATGATTGTAAGTACTTAAAAATATGGCTTTTGAATTTACAATGGCTTCTTTTTATCATGAAAGGCCACGTTCCTGTAGCAGCAGATATTTGTCAGGCTCACTGCTCTGCTGCCACAGTTGTTTGTATCAAAGTGATGATAATGTTGTTTCTTTATGTCTTTTTTTCCTTTTATGTTTGCTCACATTTAAAGAGAGCACACATTCCCTACATGTTCACTCAAAACAAGGGAGAAAGAAAAACATGTCAGAATTGGGTGAAGAGTCACTCTATGGATTTACTGCCAACATTCAAGAGACTTTCATTCTTCTGTACAACACAGACTAAAGACTGGATTCAATTTAAGTTTGTAAATGTTATATAAACGTTTCCAACATAAATAAAGTCTTATTTTGACAGATGTCAACAAGCTGTCTCTACTTCCATAAGCTACAAACAATAGAACCGATTTGTGTGGGAATATTTTACAATAACATTTTAGATATGTGTTGTTATTATTAACTAGATCTTAAATCAAATGATTAGTCTTATGCATTATCTACTAAAAGTTATTTGTATATTTTGTCTTTGAGCCTTGTTTTATTTTATTCCTCTCATTTTATTTTGTATTTGAATTCATCCATTATATATTATATTGTATTCCACAACACCAGAAGAAAAATGTTACATTATGTAAAAATGTTAATAATGTAATTATGTTACATTATTTGAAATACAGGATTGAAGATTCTGATTTAGGTACTTTTAAAATAAACATTAACACTGTCTCTGTCCAGACTTCCACTTTACTTCCATTCCATGTCTATTACCTTTATCTAGAACAGTTTCTATAAACATATTTCCAGATATACAGTACATTAATCAATTTTTGCATAGCGCAACATTTCACCACTAAACAATTCGTTTTTTTCCCCCATTCTATCTGTGGATCCTAAGTTAATTTACAGTCATTTATACATTAGCATGTTTTCAATTCAATATTTAGCAACTATTCTTCATTATAGTTACGGCAGTAATAGGTTATATTTAGCATTGTTCCACCCTAGTGTCAAAAGAGTGTAACTTCAACGTCATGGAACCTTTGTTGCTACATCAATGATGTACAATTGTTCAAAAAACAATATAAAGTCTTTCTAAAACAGTTGGTGGTCACATGACACTCAGAGGCAAAGTTGTGTCGTGACATTTTTCAACTACACGAGTCATGACTGTTGAAAAAGAAACCAATGATTACCTAAAAAAAGTAAAAAAAAGTGACGTATTACTTTCACAGTAACATAACGTTACTGGGCTTCGCAAAACAAATTGAAGATATGAAGAAGTGAGTATATCTTCTCACTTTAAATTGCCAGCTCATTCCTGCAACATATTTATTGGTATTGACTTTAACAATCTTGAAACGTGTGATTTGACCGAAACAAAGTCATTGATCTCGGACCAGCATGATAACAGCAACGACACATGCACTGTCACAGTCGTGCACAGCGGGAAAAAACAATTGGGTCAGTTGGCGTGACGGAGTTCCAGAGATGCGGGAGAAAATTGAGAAAGAGATGAGGACACACATGCAGGTGGTGAAAACACACACGGGATATTGCTTTATTGGCTCCCAGCGAGCAGATGAGTCCATGCACTTTCTGTCACTCGTATAAAGTCACGGTGAGCAGCTGCATCTTAGTCATGGAGAGTTAAGAGGCCTTATAGATGTGAAGTGAATTGAGGTCGCACTATATTTCTGCTACTTTATATGCACATCTGCTGACAATTCTGGAGCTTGGCTGAACTATGAAGTGGATGCTGACGGTAAAATATAAATAAAATAACAAAGACACACACGTCCACCAAGCAATTAGAATATACTTTCTTCAGCCTTAATACATCCTTTAAATACTTCCTGGATAACAAAACTGTATATAAATGCTAATCCTTACATTTTCCACACAATTCCTGAAATCAATTCAGTCTTTTCCAGACAGATTGGACTCAGACGACTTCATAAACTCCCTGGCAGAGGTATTAAATTATAACATTTACATCATAATGTCATTCTATAAATAACAGTTAAACACATTTTAAATGCACATTCAGCATTTTTAGGAAACCTTCCAGTTGAACAACAACATGAGGCCCGGTGAATTTTTTTTTATTATTTCATGTGTTAATGGCTCTGTCTTAACTCAAACATTTACAAATAAACCCAAGTATTTGTATAAAAAGATGGATTAAGAGTGTGATTTTTCTGGTGAAGGATTCCTGTATCCTTGAGGATAACGATTTCATGAAGCCTTGAAATACCTTAATTTTCCTCATATCTGAAAAATGTTTCTCAAGGCTCAAAGCTACCAAACAACAAATGTTTTAAATATAAAATGATCGTTAATATTAAGGTAAGGTTAGTTTTTGTATAAAAAAAAAAAAGAATTCCATTAATACTAAATTTCAGAGTGTTTTCGTTTGTTTTTTTTAATCAGCCACAGATAAATTCATTCATTCATTTTCTGCGCCGCTAAATCCCTTATAGGGAACGTGGGCGGGCTGAAGCATATCCCAGTTTCTTCAGGTAAGAGTTGAGGGACACCCTGGACAGGATGCCAGTCTGTCACGTGGAACACAAAGACAGACAACCATTCACACACACACACACTCCTACCTATGGACAATTTACCCGAGTTCACAATCAACCTCTGTATGTTTTTGGACTGTGGGAGGAAACCGGAGTGCCCGGAATAAACCAACACAACACAGAGATAACAAATAAACTGCATACAGAAAAGGTCACAGGTTTGCTCCCTCCGGACATGGAAACGAACAGCAACCTTTTAACAGACAAGTCAAATGACTCAAATGTGTTTTGGTGCAATTTCAGAGAAGCCGGATGAAAATATGCTTTGAAATTGTAGCATCTGCAATAAACAAGGACACAAATACGTCCAGTTACAGAGAGAAAATGGACAAAAACAACCATTATGATGCCTGAGTGGTTGCTACTCCCTGACCTGCAGGTACACTGGATAACGGTGTCGTGAGTGAGTGTCACAAAATATATTTAAATCTTAAATTTACTTATATTCAAAACTTAAATATGCATGAGTTTGATCCACCACAATCATTATCGTTCTCAGCTGTTTAAGTGGCCGTGGAAATGGATTCCTGACACATCATTATTCATCAATCTCTCAATTTCTTAAAATCTCTTGATGCCACCTCTTACACTTTTTTTTCATCTTAACTTGCTCTTTCACTTCTTCCTCTCTTTGTAATTGATGCAAACACAAGAAGGTAATTTGGTCATTAGTGACTCAAGAGGGAACTGAGTTAAATTAAAGAGTTGAGATGTTATTAAAGCTGAATCACAAAGACGTTTCCTCGGCTCAGCTGAAGGTAAATTCATGTAAATGTTCATGTAAATGTTGTTAAATCTCTATCGGATTAAGTGGTTTGTCTGCCTGCAGCATGTGGTACAAGGATCTCTGCAGAGAACATCATGTTTGCACGCGAATCATCATAAAAATCCTCAGGCCTTCGCACCACTCCTCCTTGAGACCCTTACCCTCGTTCAAAGATTTCCACTCCTGCTAACTTGAATGTTTTTGTTTAATTACTCCCTGGGTCAACAGAAATACATTATTTAGTGGCTGATTAATGCACAGCGCAGAACACCAGAGGGACAGGCGAGTCATGACAAGAACCCACAGTCATTAGGAAAAAAAGAAACATGACAGCATAGAAAGAAAGCCTGGATTTACTCGCTGGGCTCCACTAGTGCGATTACAACTCAACATGTATCACACACAGACTGCCAGATGAAAGCAGAAGCAGGACCAAGGGCAACAGAGGCTGCTATAATGCACAGGGAGAAGAAAGTGAATCAAAGTAGGCCGCTGTTTACTGAAAAATACGAAGGACTCACACGCCGCTTTGGTCAGTGTCTCCGGGGATAAAGTTATTTGTCTCTGCACATGAATAATGCAGGATAAATGTGTGAAATTGGAGGTGATTTATGATTAGGAGCCGCGACTCAAGGCTGATCCATCATCAGGAGAGTATACACGTTGCCTTTATACATGTTTTTGTGCATATACTATACATATATATATATGATATTATTTCATTCTGTCTTAGTTTACAATCATCCTAAATAATCCTGGATATTAAAAAAAAAGTTGTTTGCTGAATGTTAAAATTGAATGGCCGTTGTGAGTTTCAAACTCCGGCTGCTTGAAGTGTTTCCTGCGTGAAGAATACATGCAACATTTATTCATTGTTCTGCAACTCTTTGTCCTGTAATTTTCTGTGAAAAACACATCCAACCATCCTTTGACCGTATGGTGATTGATTTGGTACGAACACATGCTTATATGTTTATCCAAGTATGGTTCTAATATTAATAATATTTCCATTTTTACTTCAGTTTTTGTTTCCACTTTTTCCAGAGCTGAACTCTAGTATAAACTCTTAAGACCGACTGCTCATATATATTATTCCCAAATCGAGCTAAATGTGTGTTAGTAATTCTCCTTTTCTGAGCAAATCCATCCAGGTGTGACATATCACCCAGCAGACCAGGTGATTTCTGCACAGGTGTGCTCATGCTGGCCACAACGAAAGTTCACTCTTGAATTTAATTGATTTGTTGATTTGTTGAATTAAATTATCCAATATTTTTTCGAGTTTTACGTATGTTTTTTTGTCTCCATAGGTCCCAGAAAATCACGATTTGCTATCATTAGTGACAGTGGCGAGAGAAAAAAACTACTTTTACTTTACTTTTTCTCTTGCAGTGAATAAACATGTTCGTTTAAAAGTTGAGAATTTATTCCCGATCCACTGCGATGTTTTATGTTAATTACATTACACAGCTGCGCCAACATTTTTGATTGTTTTGCTGTTTTATTCTCACCAAAACAAATGCTAATCGTGTGTTTGATGAACTATTTTCATTTATTTGAAATGGTGACAATGTGCTTTTTAGTGGACAAATTTGTTTATTGGTAACTCATCTCTTAAAGTCAGCTTTTATTTTTCAGATATGGCAAATTTATCCGTGATTTTAGTTGTCTACTCTTAACGTGAACCGATATATTTGGTCCAGAAATAAAAGTCTTGCTTGAAAAGCCTTTATTAAGGTCGATGCCATGTTTACGTCTGACTCTTATGATTCTCCAGGCGTGGTGTCAGATTGACGCTGTTATGAACTGGATTCATTTGGTTTGGTCACATTTTTTAAGACTTAAATCCAAAAAAAACCTTTTTCTCTTAATCTTTAAACCACAATTAATACATTTCTTCATTATATCTTATCCCTATTTATGTCATGGTTTCATATGTTATGTTTTTGTATGTTTATTATTGCTTTTGTGTCGTTTTTAAGAGCTCTTATGAATAAAACGGTAAATTACTTTAGACTTTCTTTATTGTCATTACACAGAAGAACACAGCAGTGAAAAACTGGCAACAACATTTTGTTGCTTGGCAAACACAGAATAGGGTGTTTGTATAAATATAAATATTAATAAGTTATAAATAGTGCAATAATATAATATAAACAGAATAAATAAATGTTTTAAATATTGCTTATAATTAATGTATATACAAGTATAAATATAAATGTAAATAAGTAAAAAATAGTGCAATATATATAAATACAACAAATCTGCTTGCCCCACCGCTGATTTTCACAGAGCAGAAACCTTGAGCAGAACCAGACTCGGTGTGAACACTTCTGTTGTGAGCAGCTGGGACGGGGGAGGACAGATGGGGAGAGAGGAGAACAATCTAGAGCAGGGGCAGCAGGTTCCAGACATCGCCATGTCAATGTTGATTTCTTCACAAAAAGCCATCCTCAAAGGTGTTTCAGAGAATTTGGCAGCACATTTTACTGGCCTCACAACCGCCGACCCCGTTTAACCACACCAGCCCAGGACCTCCACATCCAGCAGATCACCGCCAGGGATGTGTCTGACAGCAGCCAGACAGCTGCTGCAACATTCGGTTGCAAAAATGTGTCAGAGAATCTGATTCTACATTCCTGTCATCCCCACCTGGGTCCCGACCTGACTGCAGTTCGTCATCTTAAGTGACATCAGTGGGCAAAAGCTCATATTCAGTCGGGTCTGACAAGTTGAGGAGGTGTTCTCTTCACGGATGAGTCCCAGTTTTCAGTGTTTAGGACAGATGGCAGACAGAATGTGTCGTTGTGAGGTTTCGCGGGTGTCAGTGCCGTGGCTGGAGGGGCCGTCGGGCTTATGGCGTGGACATAGAACGCTGGTGCATTTTATTTTCAGGGCACAGACCAACTGTGACGAGATCCTGAGGATCCTGTCCAGCTGTCCACGACCATCACCTCATGTCGAAGCAAGATAATGCAGAGGATTTGTACACAATTCCTGGAACACATCCCAGAGTAGCCTTTATCGTCTCATCTATTTACGACTTAATAGATTCATCCCAATCAAGCTTAATTTAAACCCCTAGTTTCACAGCATGACACCTATTCTTCCTCCAATCTCACCCTGGAAACTTTTCTCCCTTTTTTGGTTTCATTAACACCATAGTTTGGATGCTTTAATTGGGTTTCACTCGTTTTTGCCAGATGTGTTGTCTGACGAAGCGTGAGCCGTTTTTCATCCGAGTGTCTCTGGCCGATCACGGCGTCTGGGGTCCTCAGGTTTCCTCGCTTCTTCTTGTCTCTTCAAGCACGTTTTTTGACACTTCAGACTACTTTTGAAGTCTCTGTCAGCACAGGCCTCGCTTTATGTGTCACTCTGAGTCGTGCAACTGAGACTTCTTCAATCTCACCTCTAGCTTGGCTGTCCCTCAGCAACACCGACACACGGCTAATTCAATCCATGGCAGTTTAAACCTTTGAAAGTCTCTTCAGTGGCTGCACGGTACCGCTGGCTGCTTATGGAGCCCTGGATTCTGACATTAAACACTTACTTATTTCTAAAGTGTCCTCCATTTGCTCACATTAGGAATGAGTTTAAAGTCAAAAGTTGGTACATTCAGTCTATTAGTTAGCATTTTTATTAAGAAGGAAGATTGTATGATGAACACTTTTGTGTGAAAACATTACATTCTATTCATCATCATTTATTATTTGTGTATAGTTGTGTTAAGGACGGAAGTTGTGACTTAAAATACTGGTGTCTTTCACAGCTCATAAAATAGAATGAATGGAGGTGGAGAAGACCAAAAAAAGCTGTCAGTTTTGTACCATATGCTTTTTGTTTTTGTTTTCAATTTCCATTCTTGCAAAGAGGAAACCAATACTTTATCTTAAATGACATGAAGCTTAATGTCGATAATTAGAAAACCGAAAAATATAATAGTTACTAACACAACAGGATAACATTTAAAGTACTTCAAAAATCACCTTGGCATAAACAGCTATTTCTATTGTCATTTTTTGTCTGCACTTTTAAAGGGTGATAAATTGTACCACAGAGTGACTGTAGCTAGTTAAGCTAACTCGTAAATTAACTAAATTAAAAAACATGTTTCCCTTCCTGTTATGTTTCACTACACTATACACTTTCAAAAGGAAAAATAAAATCACGTAAAATTGTGTGACAACCTGCATGCTTGAGACCTTGGCTCCTGCAAGGTTTTCAATAATGTATTCTCTTGCATGCAGTTTTATGAATATGTTTGGTGTTATTTTTCTTGGTAAAAGTGAGAGAAATAACAGGCATACTGTATATATTTTTTGTTTTTATTTTGTTTGGGTTATTTTTCACATTTTTGAGAGCTCATGAAATGGATCCCACACAAAAGTAATTTGTTTTGTAGAATGACCCATTTGTGTTTTAAGCGATGAGGAATCAACAACAGACCACTAAGAGAGAATCTGCCAAAATGTATTGTTTTTGTTTGCTTAACGGCATGAAACTGTGAATTATTTCAGTATAACCGTGGCTAAGGAGAACACTTGTATCATAACTATTCATCCTCTGCCAGAAAAACGTATTTTGGGGAGAGTTCTAAGTGTTTGGAGTCTCTCTAATGTGCCAGTAGATCCCATTTACTCACCATACATCAGTAGTAGCTGTATATTCACAGCAGTTTAACTGCCGTGCGTGTATTTATTCACTAAAGCATTGCTTCTGTTTTAATCTCCCGCAGTAGAACCAGACCATGCACACCACAGATGTCCAAATGAATGAATAATAAACATCAATGTGCCAAGGGTTAAAAGCAAAAAAACGAAACTCCAAAAATATGGATAAAGTTAAGAGTGTATGTGGAACTTCATTATTTCAGTAAACAGCGGCCTGTGCAGCTGCTTTAAAACAGAAACACCAGTTTAAAGTGCAAATGTGGACACTAACTGTCTCTACTGACCAAAGTTACCTGTGTAGTTTATCAAAGTGTGAATCAAGGTTTTAAACTATCAGTGTTTTTCACTAAATTAGGGGGGAACTTGATACTTTTTCCAGGAATATAAAGTTATTCTTTGACTTACTTATAATATATTAAAAAACAAAGCCAACAATGATGGAGACGACTGTGCCATTTGTTTTTATCAATTTGTTTTAGGCATGAGGGGAACAGCACGAGCGTCCAATTTTTGTTTCTGATACAGCACCTGGTGGGCAGCATGATTCCTCAAACAGCTTGATGACTGTGTTTTCCCGGATAAACGAACAAATTCCATTCACCTGTTCAACTGCTGGAAATAATTTCATGATTATGTATTTATTTTTGTTGAATCATGTTGTGACGCGTGGACAAAAGTCTGTCCTGCAGATTAACAGAAAATATTTGGAATGCTATTTGTAACTGTGTATGATTTCAGTGGCTTTTATGTTCTTACTGGGCTTGCATGGGTTCTGTCTGTGCACTCTGGTTTCCTCCCACTCTAACAAAATGTGCAGGTTAACTGATAAAATGTTTTGATCTATCAAAGAGATGCTTAAATCGAGCTTTAGTTGCTCTTTAAGGCAAAACATCGTTCACAACCACCGAGTTTGGGTCCAGTACTGGTCGGTTAGACGTGTTACCAGGCTGCAGAGACAGACAAACAGAATTTATTTTTGTATTTATAAATGGTTTCTGAAAGGTGTTGTATTTAATCCTGACAAGTCAATACACTTCCTCAAGTTGACTAAAAAAAACAAGGCTGTGAAACACAAACTCTATATGGGATCTTGTTGCAGAGAAAGCAGCCCGGGGCTCCTGCTGATTCCGCGTTATGGTGAGATGTATTTTTCATGTTTTCATGCCGTCCTGCTATTTTATTTTTGCTGAAGGTCAGTCCGTGAAAATAATGCCAACATTAAACAGGTCATGTGGGAATCCTGATCTGAGGGTAAGAAAACAAGCAGGGATGGCAGGTGGAGAAGTGTAGGATCGTCGAACCAGGGAAGACCGCATTAAAGAAAGATGTAAAATTGTATTTGGAAAAAATCTATTGTTTAAATGATGCTGTGTTTATGTGTGTGAGTGATACATTAGAGCAGATGCCTTCAGTGTTAAAACAAATCATGGAAACAAATCGGAGCAGTTGCAAAATACAAGCATAAAGTCTCAAACTGAATTTCTTCTTTTAAAGGATTTTTTAAATAAAAAATAAATACAACACTATAAACTCATGACATCATTACTAACATCAAAACATTTGGCCCAGAATAATCACATGTGAGATAAAGTCGGCATTCTGTAACATCAATAAAAATAAACATAATAACATCCATTTAGTTTAAAGTAAATATTTAGGTCAGTGAAATAGAAAAGTATGAATACGGTGCAGAAGTAATGTCTGAACCTTTAAGACATTTTTATTGCCTTTTAAATTTTTCTTGATTGTACAAAATTGTATATGTTAAGAAGCGTACATGTGTATAGAGATCAGAGATATACTGTTAACTGATGTGAAGGAAAAGATTAGATCATATAAACTATATGGGTTTGTAATAGTTTGACATATCGGCAAACAAGGGGTTACGAGAGCGGAGTCCATTATGACGTAAAATGACGTAATAAGCCAGCTGTAATTACGTCCCGCTTTGTTTATACAATGAGTCCCTTGGAGATGGAGACTTCCTGGATTGATGATGTGCAGTGACAAACCTTGATGATTGACCAATCCCAGCAGAGTAGTCGGGTTATTGTAAACAAAAATTAATCTCCATAAACAAATCGTTTTCAGTGGGCGGGGCTTAAGCACTTTACATTTTCTAAGGTAAATATTTCAATTTAAAGAGAGTTGTGTACAAACAGACACATACTGATGATACAATAGATGCTCGGCAGGGTAGACCACATGTGACACCTGATGTTTGGTAAAAAAGTCAAATTGAATCATCAATTTTAGCAGCTGGATATTTCAATCTTCAGCAACAAAACAAAATATTTTGAAATCTGCCGATGAATGTTACTAAATAAATGGAATAAATAAATAAATAAATAACTGCATAAATATCCTTGAACTTCCTTCATCCAAACCTTTTTTCTTGACTCTATATTTACCATGCGTTGCTTGAAATCTCCCGCTTGTGGGCATGTTTACCATCCAGCATTGAATCAGATTTAATATACTGCAAATATTCTCCGACTCCAGAGAACATTCGCCGCCGCACACGATGGCTTCATCTGTCCGCTGTAATGTCTTCATGTTTTTATAGTCCATTTATGTTCCCTTTTGTTCTTCCCAGCGTGCCGCTTGTCTGCTGAATTTAGTTGCACTGCTTATTCTTCTCATGACATTCAGAATAGTTAAGAATGATGTTTTTCCCTCAACACCCATCCAAGTGCGCTAATCTCCCAGACTCTGAGTGATACCCATTGTTGGCAGAAAAGTCTGTTATATTGTGTTGTGATGACAGCGGCGGCCAACAAGCAATTGTTCATGTTTGGGGGATTTGCTGGGTTTAAACAATTATGTAAGAATTGTTCAACCATTGAGTCACATCCAAAAAAATCCGCTCCCTAAATCCTAATTTCTTCCTTTTTTCTTGGATGAAAGACGAGAAAAGGATTTGAACATAACAATTCTATTGATTAAAGAACCCGTGGTGGAGAAGTGAGGGGATTACAAATTCTTATTCGAAAAGCGTCGGTTCATCCAATTCATTTTTTTTTTTTGGGATGACTTGTTTAGCGTTTGTGGATTTTATCCAGAAATGAGCTGGCTGGAAGAGAGATTTATTAACCAGAATATGACAATTACGACAGACTCTATTTTGTCTTGGCACTCGAGAAGTGACATCTGCTGAAGTGTGTGTCAGTTTGAGCGCAGACACTTAAATAATCTAATCTGTCAGCATATCTCAGCAGCCGGAAGAGAGCGAACGCACTATATGGTTCCTTTGAACACCGTAGTTCAATTATCTTAGAGCATCAGCAGTTTGCAGGACATAGGAGGGGGTTTCAAACCGATGACACACGTAGATACCGTCGTCCTCACAGAAATGAAACGTCTTCAAAGAAACACTTGTGAAGAATGAAACCATCTTACCTCCTCCTGATACACAAAGAAGAGCAGGATGGACAGAAACTCCAGGAAGAAGATGAGCAGGAGCAGGATGAAGAACTGAGGGGAAGAGAAGTGAAAGAAGTAGATTATTACCATTTGTCATTTGGACATATTGCGCTACCGTGCGAATGTCTCACTGCTGACTGCAAATCCAGGTTATTCTGCATGAAGAAACATCTGCTCGTCAACCAGAACTGACATGTCATGAAGAAAACCAAGTCCAGAGCAGGATTAATACAATAAAATCTGTCAGAGGGAAGATTATAAACGCTGCTTAGAGGGGTTTGGCTTGGATTTACAACACATGCTACAACCACGTCAACATTTAGTAAAGCTTTTTTTTACATTATGTAGTACCAAGAGCACACCTTGGGGATCTCTAGTATGACATTTTTATCGTTTGTATTTTAGACAAAACAATCAAGCAGAGGAATGACACCAAATATGTTTACTAATTGCTATTATGGTATATATGATTGGTATCCATCACCAACCCCTGGGAAGCTGACTTTTCAGTAGCTCATAACCACTTGAATATGTTTTAGTTTTGTTACTAAATTGACAATATTTCTGTTCTAGAATATAGTTTCTGGTTCACCCACTTGTTGGAACAATATCCCTTAAAATCCGCTGATCTCTGTTCTTACAAGCCCAATGAAGTATTTTTGTTTTCTCAGTTTCTTTTTTTAGACTCTTTTACTGTTCAAAATGTTACTTATTGTTGCTGTGACACTCAATTTTTTCTACGACTTTGATGAGCATTTTACTCCTCGTTCCCTGCTTTTCATAAAGAATGACTAACGGTCATAACATCATTTCATCACAGAATCCCAGCAGATCGTCATTAAGTATTTTGGCCTCAACATCCTTTGGCTCGGTTATTAGCAGACGCTGTGCATCTTGTCAGTTTGGAGTAACGAGTCTTTCCTAATAAGGTTCAACAACCCTGCAGAAGTAAGGTCGGCCCCCGTGCGAAGAGCATCAGAGGCGAGTACAGCAGGCCATCCTGCACGTCTTCATTATCACAACCTTGGCGGCCGCGGTCACTTGAAATCACCGGCGACAACAGCAACGGCTCAAATGGAGTCCCGTCACTCCCTCACACAGTCGAGACGTGGCACTAAGTAGGAAATCAGAGCCACATAAGCAGCTGTCAATCAGCTGTTTCTCTTACAAGCTCAGGACTCTCAGCCCAGGGTACGGTCTTGGAACAACGACGCTCTGGCCTTTTTTTTTTTAAAAGAATGACAGTCTCGAGGCGTAAATACATCGGGTTTTAAGTGCTTCAAGTACGTCTGCAATGATTTGCTGTCATTAGTGCAAGGGCTTTTATCCAGGTGCTACAGCTGCCAAGAGCTTCGCACTCCAAATGGCAAGAGGGACATGACGTTTGCCACACACTCACAAAACATACTTGTATTCATGCTGCTTTTGACAAAACACATCAAATAAAATGGTAATTTTTCCTACTTATACTGTGCAATCTCTGCGATTAAGCACTCAACGCTTTACACGTTCATGCACACTGTCACACAAAGATGGGAGTAGGCTGCGAGCCAGCGGACCAGCGCTCCATTAGCAGCAATCAGGGTTAAGTATTTTGCTCAGGGACACAACTGGGATTGAACCCGCAACCTTTTAGCTGCGAACCAATCACTCGTCGTCCAAATTATGAAATTAATATAATTTTTTAAACTAAAAAGTAGCTTTGAAAGATAAAAAACAATGTACATGGATGTATTTTAATCTAGCAGCCTCAGTAAAAACATGCTTACAAATTAACCCGGGGTGTTTCACACGGTTTGAAGTGTGGCCACGACTCCTTTCACCAACATGACAAACATGTTCTTGTACGAGGAGCTGAAATAAGTCTGTGACACTGTTTACACTTTGTGTTTACAGAGTGAGTGAGCAAACACTTGTGTATGCAGGTGGAGGAAAAGTAGCTTCGCCAATCTAGCTAAACTAAACATTGTTTTGTTTCTCAACATCATCATTGTTGAGTCCAATATAGTATGTATATATACTGTATATATATATATAGTATTAATATTATTATTATAAATAATAATAATGTTATTAGGCTGGATGAATCAGAAGATTAGAGTTCATTTCATGGAGGAAGAATGGAAAACACACAAACAGAATATTTGATTTAAATTAATGGCGGTATGCAATTTTATATAAATTAAATAAGTAACTCTGATTATAAGAAAATATTGTGTACATTATTTAAAAATGACAAAAAAAATAAACACCAAATCCAAAATCTGAATTCTTGGATGCCTGATAACAACTGACATTAAAAGTGGTCCAGAAAAAAACGAAAACGTACCAAATTAATTTTTCATTGAGTATTGTAATAATTTGTGTATTTGTTTCACCCCTGCCTATTATTGCTTTGTCTTCTATTTCAGAATGTATACAAAAATAAAAATAAAATATTCTTTTTTTTTTAACGCCTTATGTTAATAAATACTTGCCTGAGATAGTAGAGAGAAAAACACTCTTGCTTATGTACAACCAAGAAATAGACCCGAACAAATGTTTTTTTAAACTTACACCTGAAGAACAGCAAAACAGACCTAGAGAAAAAATATTTATCAACCATTGTTTCGACCACTACGAGGCTGGTGAACAGTAGAGAGTAAAAATATGGAACACTGTCCACTGAAATAAAAAAAGCTAAGCAGCATGAAACTTGAAAAAAAACATGTATTTGACTTAAACATCAAGAAGTATAAATTATTTCATAGAACTCGGATTTGTATGTGAATAAGGGACAACAGTTAGTCATAGATTGGTCCAAAGGGGAGCTATTATTAGCTATTGGTAAAAAAAAATTAAGTCAAATAAAGTATACAAGAAAATGTTTTGTTACATCAACCATAAATATATAAAATAAAATAAATTAACTATAAAGAAAATATTGTGCTCATGAAAATATAAAAGTATGAATTAAAGGCAGAAGTATAAGAACTCTTCTTTCCTTTGTTCAGCTGACAATTATTTGACAAAAGTTTAAAATTGTTTAGTTAAGTTTTAATATGTTTGAATAAAGTTTTATTAGAGTTTATAATTGGTTGATTGTAGTTGATGGAATGTTGTAGGATTTTAAGTGTATGATGTACGCGAAACAAAAACCTATGTGTTTTGAAGTGTACAAAAAAGATAAGATTACAATTGTTTTTATTTGTGTTTTGTCACACTAATTTTATTGTTGAATAGACTCGTAAAATAATCAATTTTGCATCAAACTTACATTAAAAATGTGTGTCTTCTATTTCATGGTATATCCATGGACGTCCTTGTAGAACACTGGATTACTAAAATAGTGGATGGCTGGATTTTTATGTAGCGACTGGAGCTCTTCATCTTCGTTCAAAAAGACACTTTGGAACATCCAAATACCTTCATACTGCTCATCCGTAATGTCTGTCTTGTATTGAAGCCTCGAAAGGAGGCTTTTTCTTTTTCAACGAAGATGAAGATGAAGACGAAGTGAGTGCCATACAAATGACTCTGAAAATGATCCCAACCCTTAGTTGACATGAGGGCGAGTTGAAAGTGAATTTGAGATGAACTATCACTTTCAATCTTCCCTGCACTTTATTGCCAGGAGCACGTTTTATTTTCCCAGTTGTAAATCATTGCCATAGTTAAAGTTAGATTAAAAATGATTGTCACTTATCACTAAAAACAGAAGAACAGAAGGTATTCACTGGAAACTATCACCTTCACCGTCTTGTTATTGGAATGAAACAAGCATTTTATGATCATTCATACATTAACACAGCAAACTATGAACTCGTCTTTCTTTTAAAACTTTTATTTAGATGTAGGTTCATCCTTTAATCACTCCAGCGCATCCCATTTTATGTGAGCAGAGTTTCTGGTAATGAGCCACGTAGTTAGTGACTCACTGAAGGGTTGTGTGTTTTAACAACCCGACTGTCATGTCTAATGACCATTAAAAGCCTCCTAAGAGCTGCTGGCATTTCAATGAAAAACTTCCCAAGAAAGTTCAGTTTCATCATCTAGACTAACTGCCCTCCGGCCTCAAGTTGATGGTGCCGATAAATAAGAGTGGTCTTAGAGCCGTAGATCTTTTACTGTCAATATTTCTCAGAGAGCAAAGCGGGGACACGGTGGGGACGATCGTGACGGGGATGATATACGCTTGTCCCTACTTTTTAGTTTGGTTGAAGGAGTAAAATTTTATTCCAGGCCATACCCACCTCTCCCCGCCCCTTTGTGCTGGCCGAGATGAGCAGGAAGGGTGATATATCTTCCTGTGGGCCCTCGCGAGTGCTTAAAACAGTTACGAGCTCATCCATCAGCGGCTTTACTAAGACGTGGCTCACATGGGAGAGTTGGCTGTCTGGGCCAAGGAGGGCTGAGATTCTTCAGAATCAATCATTTCAGGAGAATTATGGAGGAAAAACAGCAGATTATTAGATGTAGCTACATCAAATATTCAAATGTTGTTTTGAGTAACCAAGGACAAACTATGACGGAACATCAATTTTTCTATTATGGCTCGAGGTCTTTTGAAAAAATCCTTACCTCCCCATTCAACCCAAAGAACGTATGATAAACTCTTGAGCATAACTACAACTTTCATCACCTTTTAACAAATACACATTCATTGTTTCAGTATTTAGGCTGTAAATTACTTTCCATTTTTGACCTAGACGTTCCTGATGTATGTTCCCATCACTTCCAACTGTTTTATGGTTTTGAACCAAGGGATCTTTTTTTTATTATTATTTAATGTGTTGTCTTTTTTGTGTAGTTTCACTTGAATTATGATTTTTTGCTGAATTTTAAGTGCTGTAAGTTGTAACAATGTAATCAAAGCTAAACAGATGCTACAATTCCCTTAAAGGTCAACTAATGTGAAAAACTTCCTCTCCAAGATCCAGTAAGTCCCTCATGGAGATGATGATTTGAGCAGCGAACAACGCTCTGCTTCTTTCAAGTCCCTTGGAGGTGGAGAGTGGGTGTGGTTATGGTAAACAAGATTTCATCTCCAGAAGAAAAAAATGTCCCTTGGAGGTGCAGACATCCGGGATTGATGAGGCGCTGTAACAAATCTCTATGTATCTTCAGAAAAACAATGTTTTCAGTGGGCGGGGCTTAAGTACATATTCTAATGTAAATATTTCAATGCAAATAGAGTTTTGTACAAACAGACACTTACTAATGGTACAATAGAGTCCAACATCTATTTAAGACACACTTAAATCAACATATTAGTTGCTCTTTATTATCAAATGGAGGACCATCTAATAACATGTGTGCTGTAAATGATCTGATCTAACTAACTCGGATCTAATCTTGTCCATCCCTGCCTGGTATCTGACACGCCTTAAACACATCTGAATAGAAAGTTATCCTTTATGCTTATTATATATATTATTAAAAAATATTATATAAAAAACAACATCAAATAAAAGCCAGACTAAAAAAATGTGTTTCTAAAAGGGATTTAAAAGAAGGCACAGATTCGACTAGTCGTATCAATCCTTTAAGTCAGGTTGTTGCAAAGTTGAGCGGACCCGATGGAGAAGGATTCGATCCAAATGGACTTTGGAGCAACAAGGGACCTGCCAGAGGATATAAGACCGCTAGCTGGCTCACTGGCTGTCAACAAGCGGTCGTCGAACTGTCTCACTCTAATAAGAGGCCCTGGTCCAGCTTCACCTTAGTACTTAGTACATTGCACTTTCAATCTTACATCATTGTTATTGACTATATTTTGAGATTGAAGCCATGTAAAAATACTTCTTATATGGAGAAGGTTTTTTTTGAAAATGGTAAAAAATAACTATAATATTTAATATGAGATTAACCGAATCAAAACACTAAATAAATAATTATGAACAGTAGTAACTAGACCAATAAGCAACAAAGATTCAGTGCCTTGTTTTGGTTTTATTTTCCTTGTCATTACCCTAATGCCAAAATTATGCTTTCAGAACTTCCGTCAGACGAAGTTAAAGTGAACTCTCTAAACACGTTCAACGTTGTTTTTTATTGAAATCTTTTAATTTAAGTTTATGGACACATTTTGCATTTATTCTTAAAGCACCATTTTATACCGGCACCATTTCAAAAGTGCTTGTTTAGCACCAGTTTTGGAATATGATACTTATTCCTACTTATCAACAAAGTTCTAAAGTTGTATCTGGAAATTCTTCTACATCCAGATTTCATATTTCCACGATGACTCACTGCTCTGTTTCTGTCGCGGACTTTGGTTCAAATAAGAGAAGACCTTAAGCGGTTCATCCACGCGGAGGCTTCAGTCGGCTCATAAAGAGGAAATTTGATGAAGCATTTATAGTGTTTAAAGATTCAAGGTTTCACCTCACAGAGCTATAAATGGTCTCCACGGCTCCGCGGACACAAAGAGCATATTTTGAAAAACTAAATGCAAAACAGAGAGAGGTTCTGTTGCCAGTGGAGACCATCGTTGCAAGGACTGTATTAGATTTATTTAAAGTGTTGGTCGTTGTAATGTCATGAGAAAACTCTGAGATGCAGATTAAAATACTGTTGTATTTTTGCACATCCTTAAATAAACTATTTAAGTTAAAATATCTTGTCATATTATTAAAAATAGCTTCTTAAAAGGCTTCTAAATACTTGGATTAAAATCAAAATAATCTGAAAAGTTCATTTAATTTTTCAATTTCTGCAATTTCTTCATATTTTAATCCATATTTTTGATCCCACTTTAATGGAAGAAGCAACTTCTTCTTATAAAAAGCTTTCTATGAATATTTGATTGGAATCTTATTAGTGCAGGCTGAAAGAAGCTTTTGGCTTTAACTCTTTGATGTGTGTTGATTTGAGTCGGAGAAACACAGTTACGATTCCCACAGAAATAGATAAATTAAACTTTCATCCCCTTGCTTCAAGAACATTTCACCTTTCGATGACATTGTGAATAAATGATAGTTACTAAAGCAGCAACGTTTTATGGAAAAAGCATTTTGGCCATCCGTTGATTGACGGCTCAAAGCGTCTAATAAAATGTTATTCGCTGTATCCTTGTTATGAGACTGACTGATGATACGTCTGCAGGACATGAGTGTAATATCAAATCCAAACATGTGATTGCATTTGTCGGACTCTTTATTTCATCACTGCAGGATGGATGTCGTAACTTGTGTGTTTGCGAGGGGGACGTCATTAAGAGTGAGACACTGGGACTTTAAGCACTCACAAAACAAATAAAGTCGTTCCCTCGGGCATCCTGCATATTTCCTCATTAATGTGTTCTTAATAACAAAAGTAACTCTCCTTCTTTGGACCACAGGCGGTGGACTGACTAAATGGGATCATTTGATGGCAGAATTATTCACCATGGCAGTTGTTGCACATTACAAGCTTCTGAATCACCTTGAAGAATGACACGTCGCTGCGAGGCAATCTGTCGAGCGTTTTGTTGATATAAGCCACAGATGATTGAAGCACATTTACTGTTAAAACACCTGCAGGACTTCCATGTGCCTCATAGTTATTACTCTAATGAGACACACTTTAAAGTGACTATTTCCAAGACAAGTTTCCTCCGTGAACAATAAACAACACCACTGACTGTAAGAATCAGCACCTGCGACCACAAACGGTAGACTTACGCTGCAAAAGAAACGGTTCATAACTTGTTGTTTTGTGTCGCACCGCAGGCAATAAACAGCTTAATCAGCTTTTCTTTTCTTAATTGTAGGCGCTTAAGGAAGAAAAAAAAAACTCACAAAATACTGAATTTATCTTGTGAAAGTCGGAAACAAAAGTAAGGTTCTTCTTCTGCTGGTTTACGTTCCGTGTCTCACTGTGATAAATGATTACAAACAAAGCCAAGGCTCCCATTAGACCACAGCCGTGTGATTTCAATAGTCTTCTTCTTCTGAATTGTCATTATTCAAACTGAAATACACAATTCTATTTGCAGCAGGAGCTCTCAGGGAAGATTTATTTGATAGGAAAACAATAGGACACACAATCTAAAACGGAAAAACAAGGGTTTCTTCCTTAGTCGGTGTCATTAGTTCATTGTTTAATATTCAAATAATAACAAAAAACCTATAATAGGTTTTAAAAGAGTGTATTATCCTTTCAGGATTCTTATTAAAGTGAGGTTTTATCAGAACACAGGTGTTTTATCAAAGTCACCATATGGAGTGAGTTTATTGTGTTCCAGAACACTTTTTAAATCTCTGTATGAACAACCTGGTATTTTAACAAAATCAATGACGACAGAAGTAGTGTATGGAAAATCAAAGGGTTTCAAACTCAAACACACAAGGGGCCAATATCTTTAAAAAATCTGAACTATGGGCCAAGAAAAATATGCATTTTTACCAAACTTTCTTTGACTGGGATTTGAGTCCGATGTTGGCAAAGTGCTACGATGTTCTATGGAGCGCTCCTAACAGTGCTCTGAAAGGACGTGTTTCCGAGAGTCGCTCTTACCTTAACAAGATCTTTCACTGTGAAGGAACTTTTAACAGACTTCTTAGCAACCATTTCACAGATATCAAGGCACTGACAAGACCCAAGCGTCTGTGAAGGTCCTCATTCATCCAGGGTATGGTTATCCTAGTGGTTTCGAAAGTGAGTCAACTGGAGTGTTTCACTCCTTATCAATTCCTGAAGAACCGAACTTCAGGAACTCAAGAAACTCCTCGGATGAAGAGTGAAACTGACCATTTGACTGACTTTTGACCAATTAAAAGCTTATTTTGATTGATCTTAAGGTTCTCCTAAGAAAGTAGTTAAGAACGCATCAGGGAAACACCTGTATCTTAGCCAAACACTTAAGAACGAATCTGAGACTTTCCTCATTATCTTCATATTCATCAAAAAACCCCGTCTCTTTCCTTCAACATCAGCTTGACTCTTACTGGAAGTCCTTCTACATTTGTTGACATTGAAAATTGATCCGTTCCTCATCTTATATTAAACACTGTAATCTTTAAGGGTTACAAATTATCCAAATAAACATTAATCTTCTTTGATTTGATCCTACTAACATGACTCTTCGGGCCTTGAGGTTCGCCCCAGGACTTCATTCATATTAATAAGTACAACGTACCGTAAAGGTTGACCTTTGAATGGTTTAAATATTAAGCAAAGTTAACTCAGCAATATCATGTAGCTAGAATTTAGGATTTTAAAGGTACCCTTGGATTAGAGCCATGAGCGAGCAGACACCCACTGAGGCTCCAAAAGTCCTGGTTGTCTTGTGGGATATACAATAAAATAAAGTATAAAGGGGTTATTTTCCAGGGTGTGTGAACAAAAGGGCTGACAGACACATCCAATTAAGTTTTTTTTGTGATAAAAACAAGTGGAAAGAAAGACATACAACTAGTACCCGTGCTTCTTTATGGCTTCCCTCCACAGACCTTCATCTTCATTGTTTATACTTTGATTACTAGCTTCCTTTTTTTCCCTCACACTCTCTACAGGATATGTGCTCTGCCTCTGCTGTTTAGGTGTGCTGCACCACATCCTGCCTTTAGTGAGTCCTTGAGTCCCGCTGGAGTGACACAACTATTAAGTATATATAACTAAACTGACATCTGTAAGAGCCAACAAGACCCTTCCAACATTCTCATTAACCTTGCATCTCACTCTCTTGGCAGTTTGGCCCAAGTCAATTGAGAGTTTAACCTCGTTGCTACTTTTAATCTTTTATTCTGTCATTAAAGCATTGGCTGCTGATCCACTTGCCACGTCACCATCTTCTCGCTACCAGAGGATATTTGCGTCAAGTTGATGTCGTTAGCATCACATCATTGACAAACACCATTTTTCTTCCAGCTACTTGTCAACATTTCTCTTCTTTGCCTTGAAAGCATGTCTGGGAAAAAAAAGTTCTGAGTGATGAGATCTGTCAGATAGACTTTCTACCAGAGACTAATCGTCACCCCGGGGACCAGGACCGACCCCTCTTCCCGGGGATTTTTAAGACTTTATAACACTAAACCTTATCATGACAGTGTGTTCATTCAGAAGGTTTTACTAAATCTTCAAGTAATTACATGTTTTTCTACACTGGAACTGTATGATTTACGGAAAGTTTCACAGGGTTAGTGGGTTTACTGGCTCACCTGAATTAAAAATTCTAATACAGTATGCAGTCGTGAGTCTGAAACCAAGAATTTCTCTGACAAATTGTGCATTCCTCTGAAAAAGGACATATAAAGCTACTTTTGCTAAAAGCCCGAAGATAGCTGCTATCTCTCGGAAAGCCTTTTTTTGAAACTGAAATTAAACACAGCCTGTGTTGATTTATTTGCACTCATGGTCAAACATTTCTGAAATCACAGCCCAGAAAACACTTTTTTTTATCAAGTTTCTTAGTTGGTAAAAAACTTCTTTTTTTTCCACCAAGAATTGAAAAAGTTCAAGTTTGCACACAAGCTTTCATTTGTAGTGTCGAAATGTCACTGTTGTGGTTTGACCTCAGGTCGAAATGTCTTGGATGTTTTTTTTTTCGGCTATGGTATCAAGCCAAAGGCATGTCTGACCCACACAATTGTAAGCAACTCCCGATCACCACTGATACTTCAGTCTGGTCCAGGCTTCACCATCTTGGAGAGCTGCTGTGCTTGACCCGATGTATTGTTCTGTGGAGTAACTTCAGTAACGCTGCCTCAGCCCTTTCAATATTTCCTGACACTCTTTATTTTAGATGCCTTCCAGCGCCTGTGTTCTCCGTCTGGTGGGATGTTTTTTTTCATTCTGCACATTAAAATGAAATATAATATATTTTTCTAACTTTGTTACCACCAAGTTTCTTGCTGTCTTGTACTTCCTAGGCTGCAGAAGTGACTTTTTCTTTAAGCTGTTTGATTCTTCTCCATTAGCAGCACAAATATATGAAACATTTGACTCATGAAAACAATTGTCAAGATAGTATTGAATATTTTAAAATAAACACACTCAAGACATAATTGTGCTCTTTCATCCAGTCAAAGATTGATGGTTCTCTGCCTCAAATATGTAACAAATTGTATTCCTTACGCTTGAAATCATCATTTGGTTTGACTCTCAAGTAGGTGGCAAGTGCTATGAGGAAGCATCCATTGATTATTATGGCTGAATATGAAGATTAAGTCTGATCTTGCGTCGATGTGAGGTTTGGTGAAACCTTTTCTTTAGACTATTCAACTTAATCCTTAAAAACAAGGTGAAAAAAACGTTTTTTCTGGACTAGAATAGATAGATCGAATAGATCAATTATATTTCGATACATTGAAATAAAATTACTCACAACCAGTTATTTGGTTAATAAACTGAGTTATAAAATGTATAATTATTGTTAAAACCTTTTTTGTTTTGTATTCGACACGATTATCTACTTTTTATTTACGAGTGCTTTCATCTGCAGAAATATCTAATCGAGACCGTATTTATTTGATTCACAAGGTGAACATTTCTCTGAATAAATTCACCTCTCAAGTTTCAAAGGTTATATTGACAAGTTTAAAAAGATGTGCATAATCCTGTAGTCGTCGCTAATACGTAAATTAGATTCTATTTAACTCAAGTTTTGGGCTTTCGTTTTGGAATATTTTGACCTTCGTTTTATTAGACCGGGTTGTGTTAAATATTTACCTGTTTTTTATTTTTTAGTGCAAACATTGGCTCCTTTTCAAATTGGGATGAAACCTAAGTGGGAATGATTTTATTCCTACTTTATGATTTTTTACCTACAGAGTATGTTAAATGCACATTAAATGTCAAAGATGAATCATTCTCTTTTTTTTTATTTAGTCATTGAAATATTAAACTTGTAAATATTTGTTTTTAAGGTAAAATTTTCTTGTTTTTGTCTTGTTCATATCTTCAACTGAACACCAGAGTATATATTCATTATACTTAATAATAGACCCTGTTACTTCAACTCTATACACATCAATGTATTATAATAAGAGGCAGAAATCAGTAAAACCATTGGAATTTACTCGACAGTAAGCGCAGGCTGACATTTGTGTCACGGATTGTTCAGGAAACAGTACTTGTATGTTGAGCACGAATTCATAGCACAGCTTGAGCAGCGCACTATAATGAAGGATTGATTGTTTTCCCTTATTCCTCCCTGTTTTCTACAGCCTGTGTAAGCTGCAAAGGCTCTTTGCGGGCCAATGATAACCAGTATCACCGGTGCTGCAATCACGTCAAGCGTACACAAAAATCAATATCCTTCAGTATCATGCTGTCTTGAGCGTATACAGAATAAAGCTTGGTCACATGACAGCTTGGGAAAGATATTGAACAGCGAGGCCAGGCAGAAGAAACAAGCTTTCCAATTATTTTGCCCCAAATTACCTTACATTTCTAACAATTTTGTGGCAATATAAGGTCACAGCCCCATCACACCTCCTCCGTGGCCTTTAATATTGAATGTCCGAGATTACTGGTGTGAAACATGGCTTTAATAAGCTGTAAGCCAGGATAAAATGGAGTTGCAATGTCTTTTACAAATTCTTACTCCCAACACAGAGCTTAACTGGCAACTAATGTGAAAACCCAACTCTCCTGACTCACTGACATGTTTCAAATGTTGAAGTCTTCCTCTCCAAGATGGAGCAAGACCATGTTTAGTTAGTTTAGTTATTACTTTATAAAGTTCTCCCTCGTCTGAAATCTTAGCCAACGAGAGGTTACGAGAAACGAGTCCATTATGACATAATATTGGCTTCACTCCTCCTCCAGCCCCGCTTTGTTTATACAACGAGTCCCTCTGAAGTGGGAGACTTTCAGGATTGATGATGCGTGGTGACAAGACCAATCACAACAGAGTTGTGGTTATCGTGGTTATCGTAAAAAAGCATATTTTCTAATGTAAATATTTAAATGAAAAGAGAGTTTTGAGAAACAGACACTTACTGATGAGTACAATAGAGGTCCAATATGACACACTTAAATCAACACATTAGTTTCGCTTTAACAACAGCCAGTCAGGTGTGTAACACGTTTGATTGTATAAACGATTGAGTGAATTAACTGACCCGTCCACAGATCATCCTCACGTCTGATTACATGTCAGTCAATCAACAGGTGCACCCGATTTGACTTCTGTCATACCATTGAATGGGCGCATATCCTGATATTATCATCCCATTCATATGGGCCAGTAGGGCCCTATTCTACCTACTATATTGTCTCGAGCAATCCCGCGTCCCTGGGGGCAAAAAAAAACCATGGCCGATGCGCTATCCACTGAGCTAAACCCCAAGCCTTACCCTAACCCTAACCCTAGGGTCTTTAACCCTAACCTTAACCCTAACCCTAACCCTAAACCTAACCCTAACCCTAATCTGGACCGACGCCCTTGTGAAAATTTTCATTTATGTACATAGCTGCTAGAAAATACGATAACATTTTATTTATTCCGTTTAAAGACAGATAACTTTATCTTTCTTGGACGCAAACCGGAAAGATACAGAAAAACACGAAAGGATACGGAAGTACCGGGTTAGGGTTAGGGTTAGGGTTAAAGACCCTAGGGTTAGGGTTAGGGGTTTTTTTTTGCCCCCAGGGACGCGGTATTGCAACCCGCTCGAGACAATATAAAACATTGGGTCAACCAGATGAATAGCTGATAACAGCCTATTCTACATGCTAGTAGGTAGAATAGGGCCCTACTGGCCCATATGAATGGGATGATAATATCAGGATTTGCGCCCATTCAATGGTATGACAGAAGTCGAATCGGGTGACAGAACTCACAAATAATACACATTTGTGTTTCTTTAAGTGACTCATGTTGAATGGTTACCTGTAACCAAACTTTGAAATCACTTTACTTCTCTTCCCCACAGACTACATTTCTAACTTCTAATGAATATGCGTTTTCTTCTATGCTGTCTTTTTTTTAATTATCTGAAACAGAGGAGAGAAGAAACAAGTATTTCCATCCAAAAAAATAAAGTTTATTTATTTCACCTCGTTAAGGTCAAATGAGTCCACTAAACAATAAGAATATTGAATAACACATGATTTGTTTCAGAATCCCCCAGATGCTGAAACAAATCGTGATCAGATTTAGGAGAAACTTTCGAGATGTAGAGCGGATTACAGTCCACTGAGACCTCATTTGTCAAACTGTCCATCACCAGAAAGCGAAGCGGCTTAGCCCTCCGTAGGCTCGGTAAGGTCTAATATTCCAAGCTGAAATAGCAACTGGCAGCGAGACACGACTGCTACAAGGCAAACCTTTCCTTTTAAAAACAACTGCTGCGATTTATTTTTTTTCCTGCAATGCTGTTTGAGATTTTCCACTGATTCATGATTTACGGCGTCTCATTATGCTGGCCCAATACAGGCATTTGTTTAGTAATTTGGGAAGCACTTTTGTTCAGACTAATGACGACATCCCACTGAGATAATAATCATTTTGTCAATGCTCGACAATTTGGTTTAATTCTGTTGTATAAATGCACCGTTTATCGTTGCTTTGGCCGACAGTCAGAACCTTGATGCAAAAATGTTGATTTTACTCTCGGATAAAAAAAAACAGTAACAGTTACATAATGATTAAATTCACTGTAATTTAAGGCTGTAAACTGCTTTTTTAACCATGTTTTTAGCCCTTTTGTTGTACTTCAATGTAGAATGCTATGGTTTTATACAAGTTTATCTATCCATCTGTCTGTCTGTCTGTCTGTCTGTCTGTCTGTCTGTCTGTCTGTCTGTCTGTCTGTCTGTCTGTCTGTCTGTCTGTCTGTCTGTCTGTCTGTCTGTCTGTCTGTCTGTCTGTTTGTCTGTCTGTCTAAACCCATATTTGGCACTAGAGCAAGACGCAAAAGTTTACCAAGAGGTGGCAGAAGAATAAAACAGTTTTTAAGAAAAAGATGACCGATATGACTGTTGAAGAAGGAAATCGAAATTATGCAAGTTAGCTTGGCTTCAATGGATTGATGGTGAAACGTTTGAGACGGCAGCGTAAAGAACTGGAAAGCACCAAACTTGGGAACCAAACTATTTGCTTGAACATATAAAGAACGGCATTGCCTGTGAATGTCTTGGTCAACTGGTTTGTAATAAGATTACAAAGGTACTTCACATAAGACTAAATTGTATTTTATGGACAATACCATAGTCAGGGCAGACATTAAGAAGTTGCCTGAGCCCAGCGCTTCAGTAACTGAAGACAATGAGGTCGTCTGCATACATGATTTACCAAAGTATTTTCTATTTACACTTGTTCAGAATTATATAAAGGTGACCAACAATCCTGACCAAAATAAGGGGCAGAAACACATTGATACTGGTTGGCATACTACTACAACAGAATTCTTAAAATACATCTGGATACATCTCTGTTTGAGGCGTCATTATAACTGAGGAATTCTTATCTATGTATAAATGGAAAACTTCCTTTAAGTAGAAGAAATTGGTAATGAGTAGAAGTACAATTTATCAAACAATCCTCAGATCAATCCTAAGAAATGTTTGACCGTGAGATAATTTAGTTTACTAACAAGGCCATGTAATGACGAAAATAACCCTCCACCTCCACATCTCTTTCATATAAATGATCATAACTGCGTAATTTACTTTTGCAACATTTAGGTTTATACTAGAGATACTCAAACCTTCAGGAATATTTTTCATTTTATTTCATATTGCACAACATTATATTAATTTAGATTTTTTTCAATAAATACGGACCATACCTGCTTCATTGTACACTTGAACACTATGGCTTTTTTCTGATGTTTTTTTCCTTTACAAAAGAAAGCAGCAGGAAGCCATTTCTGCGAAACGATTCTGCTTCCACCATCACTCCACAACTGCTCTTAGCAAGATTCCTGCCATCCATCCAAGAAAAACAATTTCGGCCACTGGGGGTTCTGTTTTTGATCTTTAAAGGCTTCCTGAAAATATTTTGTCAAAGTTCAGAAATAAAAAGTATGTTGCTTGTTATGTCTGCCAGACACCGTGTAGTCGTAGGTGCCGGTCGAACTTCTAAGCAAGTTCACCTTCAAATAAGGCATATTATTGCGGCATTTTTCATCATCAACCACGATTCCTCGAGCATTTTCCCTTTTACATGTGTTTGTATGCATTTATTTTGCTGAATGAAGCTCATACAATAATTGCACATCCAGAAATTGCCAGAGGATTACTTAGGGAAAGCTGTTGTGTTTTGTCAGCAGGACAGTAGAAAATCACGTCTCATTATACAGTCCTGTACGTGCAGTCAGCATCCAGACACACAATTCGGGCAATAACTTACCGTCAGCAGCAGGGGACGGCTCTCCTTGACAGCTCCTACACAGCCCAGACAGCCGATCACCATGATAATAGTCCCCACGGCGATGAGCAGGTTGGCGGCCGACAGAGACGGGAGGGATGACGACAGGGTTGCGAAGTTTCCCTGGGTCACTGACAGCCAGATTCCCACCCCCAAGATGCCACATCCCCCCAACTGCAGGAGAAACACAAATAACCAACTTTTATTCAAAAGCTACGATGCATCATGTTTTACTGCAAAAAAAACACAAAATAGTATATGATATTGAAGCTTGAGTTTTTGTGTGAACCAAAAAGAAATCTTTTGGATTGTGAGTGGAGAGAAATAAGAAAGCTAAACATGAGATCTTGGTCACAACGACCACCTGAGCAAAGAGTCAAAACATGCTTTGGGAATAAGAAACTTTAAAAACTTGTTCCAGATAGAAGAACAAAAAATTAAAAACGAACGCCACAACTCACATAAGTGCTTTGTTTAGACGTGGGAGGATTCTTTAATTCCATTTACCTCTCTTGACACTTCACAGATACCCTTTTTTTCCAAAATGCTTCATTATTCTACCTTTTTTCTACGTTTTTGTATTCTGAAAAACATAATAAAGTTCAATATGAGTCAACAATTAAATTTGTTTACTGATCCTTCAGGTGAGATAACTGGTCCTCACGCATGCATACAGCCGGTAATTGTTCTAGTTGCACAACACCTTCAAACTTTTTAACACATCTTATTGAACAGTTTCTTAAAGCTAACTTCTTTATTTGATGAAATAAGCAAATTAGCAATTCAATTACGAACAGATTTATTTTCTTTTTCCGAGTTAACTTCAGTTATCACTCGCTGAGGGATGTTAAGATTTCATTAAGTCTTAGAAAAGATAAACACTCTCCATATGGAACAGAGTCTGTATCATAATATTACTCGAGTCAGGCCTGCACAGAGGCAGCACTGTCGAGAGAAAGAACAAATTCTATTTGTGGAGCGACAACTGCTCCAGCAAATTGGACATCTTCCGTCTATTGGTCCATCTCAGAGAGCAACACGAGCCAACTGTCATATAAAAATGTGTGGAGTATTTATGTTCTGCCTTCCTTTCTTCTATGCACTCCTGTTTCTTCCCAAAGTCCAAAACGTACAGCGATAAACTGATGGATGTTTTTAAAAACGAATAACATGTTGATTTAAGTTTGTCTTAAATAGATATTGGACCTCTATTGTACTCATCAGTATGTGACTGTTTGTACAAAAATCTATTTTAATTGAAATATTTACATTAGAAAATGTATTTAAGCCTCGCACACTGAAAACACTTTTTCTGGAGATGAAATCTTGTTGACCATAACCCACTCTGCTGTGATTTGTCAAGAATTGATGTTTGTCACCGCGCGTCATCAATCCCAGAAGTCTTCACCTCCAAGGACTTGTTGTATAAACAAAGCAGTGCGTGATTACAGCTGGCTGGAGGAGTGAAGAACTTTATAAAGTACTAACTTCAAAACACCATTATGATGAGGGACTGCATCTTGGAGAGGAAGACTTCAACATATCAAACATGTGAGTGAGTCATGAGAGTTGGAGTTAGTTGCCCTTTAACCCTTGTGTTATCTCTGGGTCAAGGTGACCCGGTGGCCTGAAAACAAATGTGTGTGACCAAGAGATAACACAAGGGTTTAGTTAAAAGTTAAGGTTTCTGTGTAATTATCTAATGCTACAACATAAACCCTGCCGCCCACAATGGGAAACCTATCGTCCACATGTAGTCCAGAGAAAGTGAATATACACACTCTCTACTGGTTACTACATTGTCCTTATTGTTAAATATTGAAGACTTTCAACACTACATTTAGTTCAAGAAGACAGTTGAAAAAAATGTTCTTATCGATCTCAACATTACTAACTGCTAAAACAATCTTGCCTCCCTCAGCTCTGAGACATTGCTGCGCTCAGTATTGGCATTTCTTGTTTATTCGAGGAAACATCCTATGATAGAGTTGTCAGACTTTGCTGGGGTTCTGTCAGGAAAAATGCAAACACTCCCGTGAAGCTGTTCCTTAACTCACCCATATTAATAAATACTTGCACTTCTCAGAAAACCATGTGCCTCCATATTTCGTCCAGGTCTGTCTCTCTCAGATAAGGTTTTGCTTGGCACTGCACTTCCAAAAAAATGCAGTTTATTGGCAATGAATTTAGTTATTTTTTAATCCAGTTACAGCTCCAATTCACTACAAAATAAAGATCAGCAACACTTCAACTTGAAGAGCAAGTTGACTGAGTTCACATCAGGTTTAAACTTGTTTTCTGCTCTATGTTTGTGCAAACCTTAGACTTGACCGAGTAAACATGAACATCCTTTAGAAAGACACACTTTATAGAGCCATTGTGTGTGGACCGTGTTCATACCGTGTAAGTATTCAGTCAGGTTCTAATAAATGGTGGTTGATGGTGCGAAACTGGAGAAAGGAGGACCTAAAAGCCTTGTCAGTTCACCCTGGAAACAATGATTAAATATTCATTGAATATTGACCTCATATCAAAGTCTAGGCACCTCAGTCGGATCAATACTGACAACTCTGCCCCTCGGAGACGAGCAAGTACAACAAAAGAGAGACACGTCACTGTGGAACTGGAGGTTGCTCACAGATGTGATGCCGGAGCAAATGATGAATGAGTTTATGAAGCCAAAGGGACTCAACAGTCAATAAATATGGTGCAGAATTATGTCATCAGCAAATACAATTATCCCCAACTTACTTTCCAACAGGAGCACGGCACCTCAATACACCTCAATGGTGGAGAGCGATGCCTTAACATTGACGTCAGTACTGAGTCCGTTACTATGGCAACACCTCTCTGAAGGCTGCCATCTAAGTAGTTTGAAGATCTTTCCAGCAAACAAGGCATCTCAGATTTAAACATGATCGAATGTGATGCAAAAAGGCATTAAAAATACATGTGAAGTTATTCCATAGCTGATCAAGAGAGTGCAGAACCTGCTAGTTAGGACAGAAACGCGTCACAGAAATATGGTTTCACGACACACTTCTGTGAGTCGAAGATGACTAACTATTCCCCGCTCGAGTCGGACTTAAAATGCATTTTTAAAGCACTTGGAACTATGATAAAGCAGTGGATCATGGCAGCCAAAAATTCATCAAAGCTGGTGACAGGAAGAAAAAAACAGTGAGAACTTTGATTATTATTGTCAGTGCTACCACGGAAAGACACTTGCTATGTTTCGACTTGCCATGGTCTAGTCATGTTGTAATGAGGGATAACTTTTGGTTCTACCACAGCCCAGCTCCTGGCTCTTGTTGTTGGCATCCCAAATACAAACCTCTTACCCTGGATTCACCCCAAAATCTTTGGCAGGTTATTTTCGCCAATTAGAAGTAGAATCACCAGTAGTCACAGGAAAAGAGGGGACACTGTTTTTCACAAGCTCTGTGGTGCACCTAATGGTCAATTTACAAAATGAAACAGAATCTAAATGGCTTTTAATTCTGAAGCCTCATCGCTCAGACAGAGAGGCGGTTTTTAGTGATGGGAGTCACAACCACGACTGTGATCTGTGAAACTACAGTAGCTAAAATAATATTTTAAGGAGAGAAGTGATGTAAAATTGAGAATTGATGTATTTATTTGCTGTTACTAGTCTATTGTCCAATTGTCCTGTTTCAGTTCTATTATCAAGACTATGTTAGCACAGCAAACATATACACGTAAGCATTATGTACTGTATCTCCTGTTGACTAGCAAGAGTTTGGTTTTTGTTTGAGTACAAAAACAGGTAAGGGAGGAAAAACATGTCTTAAGGAATTCTGTTTTTGTTATTTTTAAGATTGACAGGAAATGCGCCAAAGATCCAGCAGACAGAAATAGCATAAGATGACAACCTATGATTTAGAGACAGTAGCGCTTAGACAAAGACAAGAGTCAGAAGAAGATTTGAGTCATTGAGTTAAAATAAGAACGTTAAAGATGGTAGAAAACCAACAAGGTTCATGGATGCAGGAAAGTAGACAGGAAAAAGATAGATAGAAAAAGAAAGAGGGATTTAGTAGTACGACTAAAACAGGTGTAAACCCTTATAAAGAAATGCTGGAAAACAAAGATGGCAATAAAAGTATTTTTTTTACAGGCTAGAGTTGAATAATTTAATTAAAATAAGAATTTAATAGTAAGGTAAACATCATGTATTCTTATGGTATACACAAGTGAAGTCATAAGTAGATGGATAGTATAAGCGGTCATGCAGAGAACTCCGAGTTTATATAGGGACGACAACAAGCTTAACATAACATCTTTTGAAGTGAAGCTATTAATGTGAGATAATACAAAGTAAAGGGACTCATTTAAATAAGAATGTTCTGCACACCGATCAATTATTCATCCAATTACATTTTTTTACTGTACCAACGTCTTTAGTACCTCAGTCTCAATGGTTATTAACCATTCCAACTGCACAGCTTTATGGTTGCTTGTGTATTAACACTACAACATCAATCTCTCTGGAGTGATATCATTGCTGGATAAACATCAGCCACTGCATTTGAATAATCAAGTCCAGATGCATCAAAAACAGCTACACTGTCATACAAAACACATCTTTCATACCCAACTTTATTTTTGTTTTCGCAGATACCATGAAACCAAAAAAGCAAAGATTGTTTTTAATGAGCTGGTGAAATCAAAGTAGGTCAAAAAAAAATATCGGAAGCTCTTAAAGTCAAAGTGGATTACACCTGCTATCCATCACTCCTGCATGATTACAATGGATTACTAAACCCAGAGTCTCTCTGTGACTGAGGATCACGGCGAATATTATGTCCCTGGGGTTCAATAAAGATTGGCTGTAGATAAATTCCCCAAGTGTAAGACTGGGAATATTGGGACTGCGACTGGGTATGAAATGGATGATTTCGAAAAACAAGTGCCAAAAATAAGATTATCACATGGACCTGAGAAGATTTTTAAAGTTTGTTAAGCATAAATTAAAATAATATTAATTTAATAAGGTATTTATATTCCATTGATTTTGGAGTCCAGGCAACCTGGGACCAGAGTGAATAAACAAAAAACAATCATACAGATCTCTGAGGCTGACTTTCTGTGATTTTTTTTTTTTTTCAAGCAGACATATTTTTGTAACATCCCTCATGTGCAGGTATCCTGTCAGATCCTGACTCACAATCTTTTCACCGTCTCTCACTCTGACCCTCCTTAACACAGACGGTGCTTTAAAAAATATGAATTTTAGTTTTCTGATATCAAGATGAAATCGGACGTGTCTTTACTTATACTATATTTACTGGTTATCCAACTGTTTAACAGAGTTATTTAAAAGCTTTTCGATTTTGTTTATGCATCAGGCCCTTTTAGAGACCCTTTCTGTGATTACAACAAAAAAATAAATGAATAGGTTTCGCCCAAGGGTTAACATCTGGTTTCACAAAGTGATGCCGATGCGTACGAACAAGTTCGATCGAGTGTCTGCTTGACGATGACTGCAGGAAGAACGGATGTCGCGTACACGCCCAGCCAAAAAGATAGACTTTTAGAGATTCAAAAAACATATTTACAAGATTGAACAAGCAAGATTGGCTTCAAAACCTTGGCTGAGTAAGAGACGTTAACTTTAAAGTGTTGGTAAATACAAATTGTAACCAAAATATTTGGAAGAATTGACACTGATCTGGTATCTGTGTCAATTCTTCCAATGATATCAGTCGGGGACATTACTCTGCAGGCACAGCTGTTCGTTATGAGACGTTCCACATGTGACTCGTGAGGATGTTGACAAAATGCGTCTTGTCAGAGTTTGATTCAACGTAAATAGACAAATAACAAGGCTGTTTAGATGTCCAGAAAACAAATAATTCTATATTTGAGTGTGTAAAACACAACATATTGTTATTTGAAGAGAGCTGAGAGCATTTCTTTTTCACAGAGAGCAGTCCTTTACATGTACGTCATATCAATAGAATACGAAAATAGGGGGAGCTTTTTAAATCTTAAGTAGCGCTTAGAAAACAAGAGTAAACTTCACTGTTGTATAAATAAAACATCTAAATGTGTCTGCGTCAGCTGAGATCCACGTTTATTTCACTGTATTTTCGCATATATTTACAATGGCAGTCAATGAGTTGACGCTAGAAACTTCCCCCGTTGGTGTCACACATAACTGATCTAAAATTGAAACATTCAACAGTCAAAGGTTGGTTCCTAAATCACCAACAATATCAGGCTGGATCTGAGCAGTAAATGCTGTATATGTATTTTTTCTGAACTGGAGGAAAATAACATTTTCAAATCTTTAACAAACTCATTGTCAAAGTCACTAGGAACTTCAACTTTAACAAGACTATTTCCAGCCACAGTTCATGGTTACAGAATTCTAAAACTGTCATTTATTCTCGAGAAGATGTTGTCAAATCCTTCCGATTTCTTTTTACCAGCAAAACCTGAAATGTCTTGCTTCCTTGAGCCCAGCCCCAAAACATCAGCTTCAATCTTCTCAGTCCCACATTTGGGTTGTTTAAATGAACTCAGCCATCTGCACCGCCTCCTCCACTGCAGCAGCGGGTTTGTGTGTTTGAAGAGGAGACTCAGATTCCAACTGCTGATTGAAGCTCGGAGCGATGTCTGTTTGAAAAACAAACTTTCTTCGATAAATAACTGCTAACTCGACTGCATTCATTGCATCAGAAAACACCTCGCACTCCCACACTGGACGCTGAAGTTCCAACAGATGTTTCTGTCTCATGTCAAACACAGATGACCGCGGGAAGGTTTTTTCTGATGGCACGCCTTGGACTTAACTCACTGCTCAACTTGAAGTTGTGGACGAAATTCAGATGAATGGAATATCTCGGGGCTAAGCAGCGGAGATTTGAAAATCCTTGCTTAAGGCAAGAAGTGAAATTTTTCACACTGTGAATTTTTAAATCTTTTGAGTTCATCCTCACAGATTAAATCTGTGTACGTTTGCCCTCTCTTGTTGTATTCTGAAGATTTAAAGGTTGAACAATCACGACTTTAAGTCTACAAATACATTCATTCAGTAAATCAAACGCAGTGTTTTGTTGCCTTATTACCCTGAAAACAATGTTTTAGATTAAGAAGGAGAAGAGGCAAAAACTAAAATTGTAAACTATCAGAGCATTTTCTCCATTACAGGAATTCAACTACCAACTCTCAGAGGAGGCCTGATTGAAAAGCGTTATCAAGTGTCTGCGATAGTGTTCCAACAACTGGTTGCAATCAGCTTTAGTAGCAGTAGAAGAAGAAACTGGCGATTAATTTCCGGTAAGTGTAACAGTGGACGGTATCACCCTGTAAAGATTTGAACACTGCACAAGTAAGTGCACTGTGTTACTGTGTACTGTAAAGCAGTGCACTAAGAGATTTTTCTGTCCCAGGAACCATCCTCTCCTCATCTACCCTTCACCATGTATAGTCTCATTCATCCAGATCATTGTTGCTCTGAAGGTTCTATTTGAAAGCCCATGGAGTGTGTAGAGTTCCTCATCCAAGCAGATTCTTCCGTTCCAAATAACTGGTGAGAGGAGAAGGTGCTGTAAGCATCTTACCAGGGAAGAGACAGAGGTCAACTGGGATGATGGGATCAATGTGTGGGTCTTAGAAACCCCTCGGGATCAGGATCATTAACGCCCTGAATGGGTCGTTAGCTCCCGCTGTCGAGTGAGGTGTTATGTTCACGAGTTGTGGATGTGAAAAGACACACAAGGACACTGTAATCCCCTTTCAAAATAACTCAAGAGGATCTTCGGCAAACAAAGTTCACTTCAAGCCCGGAAACAGAGAAGGGCAGACGCTGGCCCGTCCTCACGACAAAACAAACCAACCATGGTGATGTGGTGTACACTGGAGAGATGCTCGGACCAGAACATCTGGAACATGAAACAACAGACAATCATATGGCTCAACACAGATGGGTTTTGCTGCTGAGTTCCGGACCAGACTAGTACACAACAGCAGGAGTTTTATTTCATATAGAGAGAGAGAGAGAACAGAGTCAAATAGAACGTAAAGTGACCGATTATAAAAGTACATCAGCGCCATCAGAACATTGAATGGTAGAATTTCACGTTTCAAATGTTGAATTTTATTAATTTTTTGTATGAAAAAAAATGAAATTACATTTTTAAAATAACTTCTTGGAATAATTTATATATATATATATTTTTTTATTGATTGAATTCGTTTTCATTTAATAATTTAATTAAATAATATTAATAAATAAAAAAGTTTTTTTTATTTTTATTTTTATTATTTTGAAATGAATGATTTTTGATTTTTTTTAGAAATACGATATTTTATATACGATAAAAAAAATAACTGACTTCAATTGAAGATGAAATTCCATATCAAAATGTTACTTGTTCCTTTAAATTCCGTATCAAAATGTTACTTGTTCCTTTAAATTCCATATCAAAATGTTACTTGTCCCTTTAAATTCCATATCAAATTTTACTTGTCCCTTTAAATTCCAATACAAAAAGCTACTTGAACTTCAATCATGTGACTCCCATCTAATCACATAACGACATATAAGCACTGGTGAGGGAATTTTTCTAGAAAATGTATCGACTTTTTTTCTACGTCTGTAACGTCTCAAAAAAGCTTACATCACATTTCCCGTTCAACCTGTGGTTTCTGATGTCATACTCTGACGGTCAGATCACCGCGTCTTAGAATGTGTTTGTACAGCTGAGCTGGTAAAGACACACACGGTGGATCTTCTTGGAGTCGCGAGTTAGAGGCCGCGCCTGACTTTATTACCAGCAGTGTTGTTTTGGTGGGAGCTTGTCTCTGGAGAGCAACAGTCTCTTTATAAAGCTTGTTCTGTGAGAAGGGGGAAGCAGGGGTGGGGGGGGGGGGGGGGGTACTCACAGAACAAGCTTTCTAAAGAGTCTGTCTTCTCAGAGAAGATCTCACGTCATTCATCTATTCAATATAATGATCACAGTGATCATATTCCATAAGCGATTTATCAGGAAGTGAGTTAGTTTTGAACAATACTAGTACTTTTGTTTAACTGTTTCAGTTTTACAGTGTCCACCCCGCATCATCGATGGCGAGACCGTTTATACGGTCCGTAAGATTATGGACGTCCACCCTTGAGGCTTTCAGTACCTTGTGGACTGGCAGGGCTACGGTCAAGAAGAACGCTCATGGGTTTTCAACCCTTCACCAATTGAGGACTTCAATCATTCAAAAACTTGGTTTCAGCTCTTTGTTTTGTTTTTTTGGTTCTGGTTTCTTTGTATGGGGTTGACACAGCGTTAATTGTTAGTCTAAGTTTCTGGTAGTCGGCCCTGAGTGGAGGGCACTGTCATGTCCTGTCATTTATGTGTCCTTTTCGTCTCACTTCCTGGTTTAATTGTGAAGTCCAGATCCTCGTCTTGTCAACTTCCTCTTGTGCTCCTGATCTGATTGACCTGATTCATGTCTACGTCTCACCTGATCCCTGTTCCTCTTGATGGTTGTTTAAAACCTCCTTTTTCTCGGTCGTGACGTCAAACTACTGTGGTACGTGTTTTGCTCAATTATAGGATTGTCAGTGCCTTGTGTCTGCTCTTTTTGTTAGCCTTTTTGTTAATAAAGTAGTTTGTTCACCCTTCCGGATTCCTGCCCTAAGTCCTGACATGGATGATTTGAAAATAAGGTAGGACCTAAAGTAGAACCTTGTGGAATACCAAAGTAACATTGAGCCGTGGATGATGAGAGGTTACTTTTGGTTCCTAAGATCTCCTTTTTAATTGATAGAAATAAAATCATAGTGTCTTTGATTTCCACCGAGGAGTTGAGAAGGTCCATAAAAACTCCATTATCAACAGATTTGAAGGCTGCACTGAGATCCAAAAGAAATAAATCCAGACTGATATTTGGACACGGAATCAAGCATTTGTGAAGCATCTTTTTTCTATAAAAGTTCAATCCGCATGACAAGAATTAATTCATGATCTGCAGCGGTTTGACCTGGATTTGTTTGAGTACATGTAATTGTTCTGCTTCTCAACCGAGTTCTGCCAAGGGCAGTTTTGGGGAGACTTCATTTGAAACGGTGAAACATAATGACAGCAATTATACAGTATTAATGCTTAACATAAAAATACTGCTACTAAACTGCCTCCTTGCCTGCGAGAGACTCACACATTTTATTCGACCCTGGCGCTACAATAAATCGAATATTAAGATGCTTTTGCCAAAATAGTTCTAGTGTGTAAACAAGCAGCTGAGCCTCCCCTCAGGATATTTGCTATCCGCGAATAGAAATTTCAGAAATGCAAAACTTCATGCCTCTTGTTGGAAAGGAATGCGAATCCTCCCCCCAGCACCGACTTCCCTTGTTTCCTGCCATGCGCTGCAGAAAGGGAGCAAAATTAAAAGCTAGCGGTTGAATCCTTGTTATGTCAGATTTATACCAGGGAAATCCTCCATAATTACATTTCCAGGATGATGAAAAACTGATGATGTGCTATTAAATATATCCTAAAAGAAAAGGAGAAATCAGTCCTTTATAATAACTTATGAATAAATAAAGTAGATTTTGTACCATTCAGCCAGCTTGTCTCTCTGTGTAACACAGAGAAAGATAATTAAGATGTGCAAATAGATTACTCTTCTAAATATGGATGAGAAGGTTAAATATAAAACTGCTTAACTACACACATACAAATAGTAACATTAAAAGGCTCAAATCTAAATCTGAATATTTGAGTGGCTTGTAGAAGGTGACGCATCTACTGTATGTCTAATACTAAATGTCTGGAACAAAAATGAGAGTAATAATAATGTGTGCGTGATTTAAAATTCATATATATTTCCAAAATGCTCTAAATATTTGCTTGAAAATTATCTGAAAAATGTAGACTACTGACTTGTTTTTAAAGGTTTTAGGGTCACGGGCAAGTTGCGATAATTCAAATACTTATCCTATACATAACTTATTTTGATGAAATTGAATCCATAAATGTATCTTAAATAGATGTTGGACTCTATTGTATCATCAGTATTTGTCAGTTTGTACAAAACTCTCTTTTCGATTTAAATATTTACATTTACACTGAAAATGCTTTTTCTGGAGATAAAATCAACTCAAAGGGACTCATTGGATAAACAAAGCAGGCTTGTTTACAGATGGCTGGTGGAGCGAAGACCATTATTAAGTCATAATGGACTTCGCTCTCGTAACCTCTAGTTTGCTGAGAATTCAGATGGGTGGTCATGATGAGACTTACTGCATCTTAAATAGGAAGACTTTAACATTTGAAAAATAGTTGCTCTTTAAAGCATATTAAATGAGAATGATTTCCAAAATGTATACCATATTTGATTACATTTAGAATAATCCACTTAAAGTAACATAAATATACATAACATAACATATATAAGGTTCAGAGGGAAAATACCAATAAAATAAACACATTCCTTAAACTAAATGTGTAAAATGTAAAGTGTGAAAACACATTTACGCTATAAAAATGAATAACTTACTCTACTTACTTGCATGCAAAATTGACGTTAATTTGCATAAATACATATTAAAATGGGACATGCAAAATGTCTTAATAAATAAAAATCTATAAATAATATAATCCAGAAATAATCTTGAGAAACCAAAAATAACGTGAAATTTTGAAAAGAAAAGGGAAGATACGTTTGTAAGTTAATAATGAACAAATAATGATGAACATGTAAATATTCATTTATTTTAAGTCGGACAAAAATGAATTCATGTCGTCATTATTCAAATTCACCAGAATATTTTTCATCCGCCAACTTTTGTATATTCTATGAATCCTTGTGCTCGACCTTTAGGTAATGACCTGGACCCCAGGTGAGGCTAGGAAAAAGTAATCGATCACAGAACTCTGCGACTCGCCTGATATTTAATCATCAAAGTGTGACCGAGTGAAACAACACGGCCACAGCATGAGCACGTCCTTCAAGAAGACTTGACGGAGGAAGCGATTCCTCTTCAACGTGGCAGACGCACACGGTCACCGGTCAACTCGTCTCTCGCATTTTTCTCAACAAGGATGAGATCAGTATTCCGGTATTGTCTGTGTCACAGTTTCCCGGAGCGACGGTGACTGCTGTGGAATGATGCATGTAGTCATCCGGAACTGACCGAGCCATTGTGACTAGATCTGTGTTAGCGTTGGCCAGTTTATATACATTTTGTGATAAGAAATTCATCATTCATGATAATGATGATGAAGTGTTACCCTCCAGTGCATCAGTTGAAATGGACTATTTTCAGCTTGACTGAATGAACGCGAACAGTAACCCAAACAACTGTTTTCAAAACGTTATATAATGAAATCCTTGGCGACTGTAACAATTGGATGCAAAATAAAATCCCAGCGAAAATAAATCCCTTTGCACTGTCTTTAAGCTTCGTGTTGGTGTGTATATCTCCACAGCTCAGATTGTGAAGTAATTGGCTCTCAATTTGAAGGCTTTGGGATCAATTCCCCGTGCGAGCTCCTTATACTAGAATGGCAGCCTTCAGTTAAAATGTTCTTCGAAGGGATTTTGCGTGTAACCTTCTTTTGCTTTTTCTATTCCTATACATTCATATTTCATGTGTGGCAGTTGTGTTCCTCACCCTGCTTGGCTCACCTCATATGAGTATTGTCGTGAATGCTTCAGGCAGCTCTCTGGAGCCTGTTTGGATTCTGTATGTTCTCCTCGTCGTTGTGTGGGTTTGCTTAAGGCACACGGTTTTCCTCCCACCGTTGACAAACAGACTGAGGTTGTTTGATGACTACATTTTTAGATGGCGTGAGCGTGGGTGGGAGTCAGCTAATAGGGCTGTTTTAAATCCATTAAACGTCTATATTGATCACCCATTTACAATGACTCCTGCTGTGATCACCTTCTATATATATGGCACAGCAATGTTGCCCCATTGCTGGAAATGCTTGGTTTGTTCCAAAGTTAGTTCACCTAAAATTCCAACTGGAAGCACTGTTTTCGCGGAGTGCTCTCCGTTTATATCGCTTGTTACTCTTTAAACATCTGCCACAAACAAGCTTAAAATATAGACTAGTTTTACTTTTTCCGGAGCAATTCTTCTCATTGAGGCTTCAGTAGATGATGGACGTAACAGACGAACACTATGGAGGTATTTGGATGTTTTGAAGCATTGGTTCGGAGGAAGATAAAGACAAATACAACTGAGCTCGAGTCCTAACTTATCTCTTGCCCATTCTTTGAATATTAAACAAACTTTTCAACACTTCTGTCCGATCTGATCTACAATTTACTTTCATCCGTGACACTCTAATCAATCCACGTAAGAAGAAGAATTTCTGACAATATTTGTTGGGGCTATGCCGAGACGTACCTTGAGATTACAGTAGGACCTAAAGGTCCGTTTGAGTTGGTGCTGAATTGATACAGTTTAATATGGATGGATTTATGGATATGAATATGGATTTATGCGTGTGAACTAGAGTTCACCACATGGACCAGATGACCTGTCTTGGTTGTCCCTTTAGGGTCTCTGTATGAATGTCTTATGTGCATATAACGCATTCATGAAAAATTCCAACATCAAAACCAGGTACAGAGACGTATTACAAAGTAATATCTTTTGTGGAGTTAAGGCGTTATAAATCCTATGATCATAACACTCTATTTTCAATGATTTAAAATAATTATAACTTTGTTTTCAACATTGGAAAACCTAATACACCTAGTTTCCATAAATAATAACAAACATTCATAACATCTTCTATAAAACTTTTGAATGTATTATAGTGTGTTATTATTTTCTCGTAATACATTCCTAATGATGCCATAATAGAAAGTGTCAATACACCGTTCTTGTCCTTAATATATATCATTATTATAAGTGTAATAGCAGATATCATATAAGATTGCAGGAGAAAAAAAATTGAAAAACAATAGGAATAATAAAATCAAACGGGAATAAAATCTTGATCTCATGAGTTTATGTTTGAATCCAACATGTGACCCATGCTGGAATAAACAGCTGTTACCTTTATGCCTCATATAGAACAACATATACAAGAATGTGCAGACTGAGGTTATAGTAGAAGTGACGCTTAACCCTGGAAAATGTTCTCTGGTTTTCCATTTTATATGTAATAATAATAATGTCTATTTGTATACCAGGATCACAAAGTGCTTTGACAGTCATGCATTCCCCCATTCACACATACTGATGGGAGTAGGCTGCAACACATGGCGCCAGCTCTGCCATCAGGAGCAATCAGGGTAAAGTGTCTTGCTCAGGGAGACACGGTCACAAGCTTGTCTGGGGCGGGATTGAACCTGCAACCTCTTGGACTGCAGGTAACCGCTCTACCATCATTTTTAATAAGAGAGCTTTTCCATGATTATCTCTATATCACTTTGCTTTATCCATTCTTATTTGTTTTGTGTGTCATTACATTAACAATAAAATCATCAGCGTAACTGTGGGATAAACATTTTTATCCATAATAGTGAAAAAAAACATCAAATTTATTCTGTCACTAATCCTCAGGGAGCTGGTTTAAGATCTTAATCTGACTGCCTGTTTGACATTAAATGTACCTGGACAAACCTGCAGCTGGAAACATTTATGATTTGCTTCATTTATTGAAAATATTTGTATACATTCCTATCAGTGACCAAGCCTGGTGAATGTGAAAATGCGGAAACACTTTTTTCTCTGCACGACTGCCACTATCTTATATTATACAGTGTACTTTCAACCACATTTGAAGGCTCACAAATGAAAAAGATAAGGTAGGCTCTAGCTGAACATATTGATCTTTAGTTATGATCACGTTTTCTTCCCTTAAAAGAAGCTTGCTTTGTTTGTAGGTCGCTGCTCTCACTGTTTACTTCAGTCCTTATGCAAGGTCCGAAATCTTTTCCATCCAATTAGCCGGTGTCTCCACTTTGTTGCCAGGGACAGTAAAATATCATCACATCTATACACTTATAAAACATCATCCATTAATCATTTAAAGTTCAGTACTTCATACACGACTCCCTGTGACTGAGAGTGTGTGTGCACAGATTTTGGCGTTATGAACTTGACTTTGCACACTGTGACAATTACGACTGCAGATTAAAATGAATACTGCGCTCTCTTCATTCTGCCTTAGTAACCATAAAGATGTGGTTCTCTGGAAGTGTATTCAGTTCATATCTGGAACCTTAAATGTACATGAACAACTTTGATATGACCTCTTTGAATTTGTCGTTTCAAGGTATGATTTTGAAAATATGTATAATGCTGAGATTTAAATGTTATTATGCATCTTCGCATGGGGTACACATTATATTGTTTGGATTCTTTAACAGAGCATCACTGTCCCTCTATATGTACATAGTTTCGACTAAACATCTGCAAGGATATGAGGTAAGTTACTGCTGCTTTTCTATAGCAGCAATGTCTGTTTCTGGACTTCAATTTAGAGATTAACATTCGCTTGTGATAACAGTCCTAAAACTGAATATACTGTACTTCCTGTTTTAACTGAGGGAGTTCCACCTACCAATGCGAAAAAGATACAGCCCCACAAAAACCTGACCTTATCCATCACTACTGTCACAAAGAAGGAACAGTGTAGAGTGAACCGTGAACAGGAAATCTCTCATCCCTTAGACTTAAAGGTAACATTTGTCGATTTGACGAGTCTCTATTAGTGTAAGATTAACATTGAGCTTCATGGAGGCTTTATATTCTCAAAAACCTTTTTTTTTTACATGCTGTACGACCTTCATTTATCTGTACAAGTGACGTATACATTTAATCCATATAGTTTAAAGCGTGGCTCGGCTTCCTTATTTGTTTTAAAAGAACTGACAGTCACCTCTAATAAAACATGTCAGGGTGAGACTCACAGACCTGATCTAAACACAAGACCCTGTTATTAAAGCACCAGCAGTTCATGAACGATTGCTCACGGTTCACATCTGTGGATAGACCGGGATTAAGAGACGCTTCATGGCATTTTCTGGCTGCCTGCTAGGATTTTGATGTTTTAGCCGTTCATTCATGACCACTACCTTGTTACCAAACATTTTTGATGCTAGATGGATAGATTTTGGGGTCAACAGTTGCATAAAACAAGATCTTGACTCATAAAATAACACAAACCCCCCCGGACTGCTCCCCATATTCAGGGGTTCAAACTCCATTGAAATGAAAGTGTGCAATGTTTGGAATTCTATTTTTCTATTTCTATTTCTGTCTTTCATGCACGTGTACTCAGGTATGTTGCTTCAAGCCTGGGTTGGAGGCTGCGAGAGTGAGCGTGACATGAGTGGGTGTCGGACATCAGATGATGGATGGAAGAATCATAATTATGTGACAATGTGCTCCGACATTACAGTTAAAAATAACCGACTTTGTACTTCTGCCTTGAAAAGAATATATGAAGAAATGTTTATTGAATAAAAATCTATGATATTTACTGCAGTTGATAAATAGAAGTTTTAATACTTCATGTGGTTCCATCGAGGTTAAAAACTAAGCCACAATTAAACTCCCTGCTGGTAAAATAACAGCCATGTGGGTTAGATAATTCATTTATATTTATCATTTTAATTGGACATCTACAGCTCCGGATGCAGAAGAAAAGCGTCTGCACTCATGAAAGAATCAACCACCGAACACATGCCCTCTTCTTGCACTCCTTTTTTTTCTGTGAAGAGGATGTGAAGCATCCACTGAAGAACCAAAAAAAACGAAAAAATAAAAGCTGCTTTTCTTCATCCGTCAACGACTTTCTCCAGGCATCTAAATTAATATTATAACTTTATTATTATTATGATTACATACATATATATAATTTAATTTCTTATTTTTTATTTTCTACTGCAGATTATTTTATGGGGGTGGTGGAGGAGGGGGATGGAACCTCCATTATTATTATTATTGTAGTTTTGCTGATGTTTTACATGTCTTATATACTGTCTTAACTTGGTAACTTGAAACCCTCTGGATCCCTATTGAATTGAAAGACATTGGTACATTTTTGTTTTATTCATTATAATTATTATCTGTTTATTTATTATTAGCTTTATGTATTGTTATTTTATGTTATTATTGTTTTTAATTTATATATTGTATGTCATGACTCTATTTTATACATGTATGTGTACTTAAATTGGACCAATGTGGAGAGAATGAAGGTATATCAATCAATCAATTAATCAAATATATATGTTTAAATATACAGCATTATGGATCTTTTTTATTTACCAGAAAAGTAATATCGGTGTGGGAGCGTCATTTACTGAAAAACTTAAGAATTAACTTTAGGAGTTGTTTGAGGTTAGCAGAGTTAATAATGCAGCCTCTTTAATAACTCACACCTACACACAGTTAGGAAGATGTATATCTGAATTAATGCAGGATTATATGGGAGGTGATTAAAGCATCTTGTAGTGTTTTGACTCCGATAATCGGCTGTTTCCATAGCACTGAAGTGAAATCCAAATTAATATATTCAGCAAGGAAGAAATACACATCTTATCATATAACGTGCAGTCATTTGTTTTTAATTGGATTATTAACCTTGGCGGTCCTGCAGGGCTGGTGGAATACATCATGTGTCAGAGTCCTAATATCCTACAATCACTTTGAGGTCACATAACTTCTTTCAGGTGTAAGAAAATAATAAATTACAGTGTGGGTGGTATTTGAAAATCATGTGCCCTAGTTACAATTCCTACACTTCCAATCTGTTGCCAGTTAAATGATGTTCCTCCTTTTCTAAGGCCACTAATGCACAGCCTCTTTTAGGTCACAAACAAAGAGGGTAAAAAATCCCATTATATTTCAAATTGTCACAAAAGAAACATGCACATCAGCTTTAACTTGAGTTTATTTTGATTTGCACTCGGCAAATATTGTTATATAAATGGGAAGCTAATATAATGCAACCTAAGATCATGACTTGAATAAACATGTGTCAAGTCCTGGGCTATTAAGCTAATCTAAATCTTCATTTAAAAAGAACAGTATGAAGAACATTGGTGATATTATTATTATTATTGGGGCAGGAGCTCATCCCAGCTACTTAGGACTAGAGCTGGGGGTGGCCTGAACAGGTCAGGTAACAATCAAAAGCAACTATACACGCAGAAAGTACACAGGTGGATCCCAGCTATAAGCGAATGAATCCTCGAAAATGTTTCAGTTTACCAGAAATGGTAAAACAATGAATGTTTTGCAGACTAAAGTTCTCAAGACTGGTTTCTGCCTCCGCGCTACATGGCAGCTCCGAACAATGGCAGTCTCCAGGCATGCTGCCGGCCTGCTAACGTTGGCTGGTTAAGACGAAAATATTGAACCACATCTCTGTGTTGCACTTCAGCGTCGACAGTTCCACTTGTGCACAAGAAAATAAGGAAAAAAAGCATTTTTGGTTGAGCTCACACAAGGACAAGCACTTCTTTTGTGTTGATGTTGCTGCAGCTGAAATAATAAAAGAATAAATCATTTATACTGTGCAGTCGAACCAAGTGTGGAGCCAATGTTGTAAAACTCATAAAAGCCAACTCATAAAAGTTTCTCAAAGTTTGGACTTGGGCTCTTGATGCCTCTGCTGCAATAATGTTAAAATAAATTATTAAATTAAAATTTGTATTCACACTATGTGTTAAATTTGCATATTCAGTGTGATTCTACACAATTTGACATTTTATTAAGTAAAAAAAAAGCTAAAACGTGCAGAAACTTCCAAGTGAGGCAAGACAACGCTGAGCCTCACTTGTGACAGTGCGATCCAACGAAAACTATTGTCACGTGACATGTGTCCGATGCTGTTATAATATATATATATAAACTCTATATGAAAATTTGTTATACAGCAGTACTATCTACAGCCCATGTAATGTCTTAAATGTAATTGATCTGTAATGATCACTTAATTTAATGCAGAGACAAATCTGTCGGTGCCTCACCGCAGTTTGTGACAGGTTATTTCCAGCTGGATTGCTTCAACAGAAAAAACGGTAAATAGAGTTGTTGCTTTCAAACAGAGTGGTACAAATAAAAAGACTGTTTGTGTGGCTGTCCTGAAAGAAACATCCTTCACTGCTTTTACAGCATCATCTTGCGTTAACGTCTGGACTAACTCTGTGACCTTTCGCCTTAGCAAACATGATGAATAAGCACATCCGAAAACAGATTTATTTATACATTTTTGGATAATCTAAAGATTATTTTCATCGGATGAGCAACCGAGACTAAACATTAGCATCCACGATGAAAAGGTAAGAAAAAGAAAAGAGTGGATTAATGCAACATGTTTCGTAGATAAACCACATTTAGCATTTTATGCTAACGATGGAAGAACAAACTTCTCTAATCGTTGCAACTATATAGAACTTTCACATGCTTTCCCACTGTGTTTTCTAGATTGTCAAACAGGATACAGCATGATTCAATTGAAGCAGTTGGGGACAAGACAGAATATTGAAAAGGAGAGTAATGACGCTTTATTTGTTGCAGTAGATAATAATAATAATGTCACACAGCAGAGAAGCAGAATGAGTGCACGAATGCTCCTACCCAGGTGCAAAACAAATAGACTCAGGGACTCATTCATCCCTCGGGCTATTAAATTGTACAATTCTGAGTTCAGGGGCAGGAGTGGAGTGAGAGTATCTGGATGTTCTGTTCTATGTTAGTCTTTGTATCCTTTGTCTTTGTTGTTTTTCTTTGACCTATGTTCTTTGTTTTTATCTTTATACTTAGATTGTGTCATCTTGTTCTTCCTCTTATTTTCTTTTCTTATTTTATTTTTTATGTATTATTTTTTATTGTTTATGAAAAATTGCTGGCTACTGGAAAAAAACAATTTTCAATAAAGTTTTACCTTACCTTACCTTACCTTACACACAAAACACAGATTTCTGTAATTTTGCATCATGTGGCTTTTTAAGTGTGTCAAGTATTTGCATGACTTCTTGAGGTTTAAAAAAAGGGCTTAGTAAACGTTTTGATCGACTTTTATATCTTGTCTTGAAACTGCTTCTTTTACGTTAAATTCCTTTCTTTAAGATGACATTTTTTTGCTTTTACTGTCGAGTCCTTGAGATCAAGGTTTACAACAAGTAAGATGTGTTATTATTATAATTGAAAACTTAATTTTTGGCCTTAACTATTTAATCTCATTGATATTCTGTTAAATAAACAGTGAAACAAGATCCTCATTTCACTTCTAATAAATGTAAATCCAAACCCCAGAAAGGTCAGTGCCTCGCTTCAAGAGAAGAATGTTTATATAAATCAAATGGGTTATGAAACTGAGATAGACAGGCGTAAACAGTTTCGTATTTTGGATAATTTCCCCAAAACTTGCTTCAGGGAATTCTGCCTTCCCAAGATGTATTCATCTCATCTCTGTCCTGCCCGTACCTGGCACTGATGCCACATTTGGCTCTCACATGCTGACCTACTTTCCACAATGAAGCCTCCGTGTGCTGGGACGAGTTTGTGAGGTGTTTGGTCAGCACAACCTTTAAACGGCAAATAATTGTGCTAACCCACCTTCTTGCTCCACACAGTATATTCACATATATAGACGGATTAGTCGGGAACATTAACACAGTCGGGGAAAATGTGTTCCAGTCAAGATATTCTTAATAATGTCGTCACAGACTGGAGGCACAGTGGGAAGAAATGTTTCTTTAATCGCTCAATGCAGTCCATTATTTTAACTACCTACTGTTGAGTACATGGCGAGGAACCCTTGAGTGACCATTACCACCTGGGATGGAAGTCAAGGTCAACATTTCATGTTCACAATCATCCTGGCGTTCAAGTGATCACTTCCCAACGACGCGGCAAAGCGCCTACAGGCACGGTCTTGCTGATTCGCTGCCATCATCAAGTTTTTTTCGGCTGCCTTTTATGTGCACACGTGTTGCCCGTGAGGCTGCCGGCGTTTGCACGCTCATTTCCTTCGGTCTGCGTGCACCCGCACTCGGAGGATGAAGCGATACAGAGTCTGTTCGTCTCTGTAAATGTTGCATAAACTACAATGATTTTCACTTTGAATAGCAACACATCATAATAGGAGTGTTTGAAGGTGCATGTGTTGATTTAAGTGAGTCTTAAATGGATCTTGAACCTCTATTGTACTCACCAATATGTGTCTGTTTGTACAAAACTCTCTTTATGTAAGCCCCGCCCACTTTTTCTAGTGGTGAAAAAGTGTTTACCATAATAACACCCGCTCGGCTGTGATTGGTCAGACGTCGAGGTTTGTCACACCGTGTCATCAATCCCTGAAGTTTTCACATCCAAGGGACTTTTTGTATAAACAAAGTGAGAATAAGAAGTGAAGCCATTATCACGTCATAATATATCCGCTCTCGTAACCTCTCGTTCGCTGAGATTTCAGAGGGGGGAGAATTTAATAAAGTAATAAGTTCAGAACATGGTCATGATGAGGGACTTACTGCATCTTGGAGAGGAAGACTTGAACATTTGAAACATGTGAGTAAGTTTAATTCCTGTCTTACACACTTAAAAATGAGAATTATTACACTTAAAGTAATTCAAGTACTTTCAAGTTATTATGACATTATTTTATCAACATGGATAAATGACCCAAATGTTCACACAAAATCACCTTTTTGTACTTGCTAATAATAAGTAGTTAACAGAAGAGATTCATTGAAAGTGTTAACAATGATCATCTTGTAATTGTGTAAATGATCATTTGGGACGAGGATCTGCTATTTTAAAAAAAAAGAGCCTGTAAGAGATGCATTTAAAAGTGGGTCATCTTGTCTCTAGAGCAGAGACTTACTTCTGCGAGTCATGTTATCTAGACACTAGGAAGAAGCTCTGCTCACTTTAAACAAGGTTGACAAGATCAACTAGACCTTGACTGTACTAGTTAAGGTATGCGTTAGTGAGCTGACATAAAGTTAACCCACCGGTCTGTTGTCCTATCTTGACATTTATCAACTCTTCTTTTTGCTCCACAATCTGGTGACTAGTTTCAAATTACATTTTCACATCCTGTGTTTTATTTACTTTCAACGAATTCAAGTAGCTATTTACTTGTTTCGATGTTCTATTTGAAAAGCTTTAATTAAGGTTAAAGAAGCCTTAAAAACGCAGTCAAATATTACTGTACTTACAAGTTTGAAATGTAGTTGCAAACCTTGTGTATGAGATGAAGCTTTTTGTTTTCTGCTAAATAAAGCAGTTTACACTTGAAGTGTTCGCTGCCCTGAGTCCTGACACAGACGGAGTGCAGGACTGTCTCCATCACATGTGTATAATCCATCAATGAAAACGGCCATGCAGCAACTTTTACTTGATTGATTTGACAAACTGTGGCAAGTCAGGATTATTGAGCTACTTTTTTTCTTATCTGGGATGAAAACTTGACTGTATTCATGCCACTAAAAGATATTATATGATTCTAAGGATTCCATGCATCGGACATGTATTCATAAATAGTCTGACATTTGCAGCATCATCACATTTAGAAGAAATGGCACATAACAGACTTTCCAATAATGCAACATCCTCTGTCGTCAGAGCATTGCAACACCTCCCAGCAAATCATAAGAAATTTACTGTATGTATATAAGTTATATCCTCTTGCTTCATGCTGCGTTGATATATAATAATATCCAACTGGATCTGTAAGTTATGTTTTAATGGTGTCCCTGCACTGTGTCCTGTAGGAACAGGTTGAGTCCTGTTTTTTTCCGACCCCCCATCTTTGCTCGTGTTCCATCGTGTCATGGAATTCATGCAGATGTCTGCTGTCACTGCTTGGTTCCATTTATCTCTGTGCTGGCAACACCAAAATAAATCCTGTGTTGTGTTTACAGCACTGGAAATAAACAAGCTTCTCTCACTCATTCCCATATATATATATATATATATATATATATATATATATATATATATATATATATATATATATATATATTATTTCGCTCATTAAACATGTTAGTTTTTGTATTTACATGTCAATTTTTGTTCCTGTTTGTGCCAATTCTTTTATCTCTTTATCTATTATGATCTTGATTAATTGAAAAAATGGATAATGTTTTTTTTAATTTTCCTAAAAAGTACATTTGACCTTTCCTTTATATTTATTAACCTTTAAAGGTCAAATAATGTTAAAACCGAACTCTCCTGACTCACTCAAATGTATCAAATGTTGAATTCTTCCTCTCCAAGATGCAGTAAGTCTCAGATCATGACCATGTTTTGAACTTATTACTTTATAAAGTTCTCCGACGTCTGAAATGTCAGCGAACAAGAGGTTACGAGAGCAGATTCTAATAAGGTGTAATAATGGTCGTAACTCCTCCTTTAGCCAGCTGTAATCACGGCCTCTTTGTTTATACAACGAGTCCCATGGAGGTGAGACTTCCAGGATTGATGAAATGCAATGACAAACCTTGATCCTTTTTCAGTGGGCGGGGCTTAAGCACATGTTAATATTGAAATGAAAAGACATTTTGTACCAACTGACACCTACTGATGATACAATAGAGTCCAACATCTATTTAAGATTTAGAACAAAACATTAGTTATAACCTTTAAATCATAACCCAATTTTTAAAAAGATTTATCTTAAAAAAGCTGTTTTAAACATTTTTCAATGTCATATTCTGAAAAGGATTTAGTAGCAAAGCAGCGGCGCGAGGACAGCACAGTATTCAATAACCCACACACGTCTCTGCAGTGCTACCTCTGCAGCGAGAGCTCGACCAGTAAATGACCTGCGGCCTCAAACCATTGTGAATAACTGTTGTTGATTCTTCATACCTAACGGTACATGGAGTGGTGTCTGCTGAAGCAGCATGCTTCCTGTGGTCACACACGTTTACATTCTTAGCCGACCAAGGGTAGGGAGCACGAGTCAAAACCTGAATTACAATGACTCAGATAGAGATCTTTGGTGAGGAAAAACTGAAGCTGAGCGGAACAGAAAGACACATCTTGAGAAACATTTGCTTAAATTAAACATTTACGAAAGTCCTGGCTAGAGATAAGAATGAAATACTGTTAACTCTTCATATATAAAACACATGAAATGTGCTTCTATTCCTCTTTTCATTGCATGATGTTGTTCCTCATAAATTATTGGGAGGGTTTTGTAAAAGAAGAAAAGTCTACACCGTAGTCTTCTGTACCATAATCAAAATGCCGTTGACGATGGCGGGAGAATGGACGAGGGAAGGTACTAGGTAATCGATAAATCTTCCCCTCTAGACTATTCTCTGCTTGGTTTTTTCAATCTCTCCATTCTGGAACACACGCATACATAAAGTTGCCTGCAGGTCTGCTCTCATTACATCGACTGGGATTGAGAAGCGACTGATTTGTTGCAGAGGAGGCTGGTTTGTCAGACACGGTGACAGCGTTCTGTGAGTCCCTGGGCAAAGTCAGAGAGGAAGTACTGGATCACAAATATAATGGGTTTCTGCTTATTTCCCTAACGTCGGCTGTCCGAGGTGCTCTATAAATTATAAGAATACACACCCTAAATCTTGGAATTAGAATAGTTTACGACCTCAATATGAAAACAAACTACAGCCTCTGATACAAACGTTTTTATTGCTCGGTAAAGGTTCAGGCAGCACAAGAATAATGGGAGAACAGAATAGATTTCCATCCCCATCCTTCAACATCATGGTGTCTACAGCTCGCTGTGTGAGGTGGAGCTAGCATGTCTTCCTATCACTGGTGTTCGGCAGGATCTGTACTTGTCTCTCTTTTCTCACTTAATTGGGTGGTTCTATGATACTAGAAAAAAGTAAATGAATTGTTTAATCAAATGTTAAATTACCTGTTTTAATGTAAATATAATACTACAATAGTTTTTTTATTTTTAACCAAAACATGGACAAAATGTTTATTATACATTTATTTCAATTCATTTCATTTTTACAATATAGTTTTTATAGATTTATGTTATTATAGATTTGAGAATATTGTTGACGGGAGAACATTTACTAGTTATATAAGAGAATATTGAAAATAATGAATTTTGCAATTCTGTATACTGTACGTATTTTTCAGATGTGTATACATTTTTCTTATTTTTTCTAAAAATGTTCATTCATTGTCTACCGCTTTATCCCTTACCGGGGTCTCGAGGGAGACTGGAGCCTATCCCAGTATCATAGGGCGAAAGGCAGGGGACACCATGGACAGGACGCCAGACTGTCGCAGGGGCACAAAGACAATTCATTTTCAATATTTTTGGCTTTAAAATATTTTTATATTAAAGAAGCTCTTTTATGATCAATATTTCAATAATAATAATAATATTTATTATATATTAATAATATAATAATATTTCAAGTGTTTTAATCTTTGAATTTAAAATTAACTTGCTAACATTCACTCCGCTTGTTTATTTCTGTGTTGTAATTAAACTTCCAGCCACTAGATGGAAGCAGTCATTAGGTCCTCTGCAGCTAATGGAATACGTAATTCTGCGAAATCCTGGTGATGACTGAGGACGAGAGGATATACTTAACTCGAGCAGCTTCAAAGCTCATGTTTGGATCATTTTTGGTTTCAAAACAAATGTTTACAACTTCATCAATAGTCATGTGGTCTGACAGAGTCAATATTATAGTTGGAGACTGTATATCATGGAGGTTCATCACAAGAGCACTCAAGAGTAAACTGGCCTTCTTTCTTTATGCAATGACAGACATTAGTAAGGTTTTATCTACAAGGCCATTTAAGGTAAACTCCCTTATTATTTCTATTTGACTCGAAAATGTATCTCACATGCGTTAAGCTCGCACAGAGCCGGATAAATCATGCTTTAGAGTTTTTCCGGCGTCTTCATGAAATAAGCTGCAGAAGCAGCTCAAGCTTCAGGATCAAGTGACTCCTTAACACATTTAAGGTTGTTGTCAAGAGTTTAACGTTGGATTCCATGCGAAATTGTAAATGTTTTAGTCAGTTATCTTGTTTCTTTTTTCTTCGTACAATTGCAGTTTATATTGAACTTCTAATTGATTTTATGTGTAACTGTGATTTGCTGTTCATCCTGGCCAGGTCTCTCTTGTAAGAGAGATTTTAATCTCAATGAGACTAACCTGGATAAAAAAAGGATGAAAAATAAATAAATAAGTACTTGGACAATACTTCAAATATATCCTTGTCACTACAGTATCGCAACATTTTCTATGATACTTTTTGTATAGCTAGATTCTTGCCAATACACAGCCCTAATATTGACTGTTTTATTTGGTTTAATTAAATGCTTGAATACTGGGAAATTAACTATGTATTATGTCTAAAATGTTAATTTTAGCCATGGTTTTTGTCAATTAGTTACAATTAGTGGTATATGATGGCTTCTTACACAATTGTGTTTTTCTTCCCCCACTAGGAGCTGTGCCTCTATACCAACATTTACTCTGTAGAAGCCCTGACACAGGCAACAAGGAACATGCAATAACTGTTGCAAAACTTTATTGATCCCTCTGGAAGTCTCCTTTGGGAAATATTTTTTCCAGTCAGCACACAGCAACGGATACGAAAGAATCATAAAAAAATAAGAAAAAGAACAAAGTTTCTATAAAAAGAAAGTGCAAGATGACACAATCTAAGTCGAAAGATAAATAACATAGATCAAAGAAAAAGGAAACAAAGATTAACATAGAATAGAATCATCTTTTCCCACCACTGCTGCCCCCAAAACTCAGAATTATGAGGAAAGTCACGACAGTTTCCTGTCTAGACTCACAACAAGTTGGATAAGCTCCCTGTGGACATTCACATGAAAAATAATTGAACTTCTCTTTGACGAAAAGATGATGCCTTAAAGTATATCCAATATATTTATAAACATATCAGGGTTGTTGGTCTTCTGGGCTTCAAGTGATGAATAAACAAAGTGACACGTATTTCTTTGAATTTGTGGCTCACGTGTGTCACGTTAAGATGGTTGTTGCCTCGAGATTCCATCCAACCTACAGAGATATTGATGTCATCCAGACAACATTTGGCACTCTTGTGTCTCTTATGTCTCTCGTCAAACTGTGCAAAACAAGGATGATGGCTTTGATCCTGCCCTAATTCTTTTGTGTGTGTGTTTCATCCAACTGTGATATTTGCATTATAATGTGTAATGATTGGAATGAAGTGGTTTTGTTGAAAAACACCAACATGCCAAGATGAATATAGGTCTGGAGACTTTCATTTCTCGCCTAAATTGTTCAAATCCTTTATTTCTGTCATATTGCGTTTCTTATGTTAAAAGCCAGAAAAAGGCTTAGGCAATTGAAACAAGGATTCCTTTGGGCTACGTGAGATAATCTCGTGTCAAGCTCCTTGCTTTGGTCTTCTTAAGAGAACCCCCGGTCGAGCCAAGAGATCTGTAGCTCGGGCTTATGGGGATTCTCTTACAAGTGGCCCCGGCCTGCACCTTCACGGGTTCACGACAGTTCAGCTGAATAACAACCACACCGACGAGCCGCTTACCTGGCCGAGACCCCCTGGAGAAGATACCTTTATCACGTCAACTGATAAGAATCGGACTTAAATGATGACTTTAAATGTGTTTCCACGATTTCACTTTTTAAAAACGACAGTTTCAAATGTGCAACGCTGGGAGAAGTCCGTCACACATGAAAGATTGAACCACAGCTCGGAGCGAATCGTCTTTGACTGACAGACACACATTCACTGAACAGTCGATTGACTTGTTGACCTGTAACAACTTGTTTTCACGTCTAAATAAAGTGTTGCGGTTTTCCCTGAATCTTCAAATGACAAAACGTTTTTATTTATTTTTTTTAACAAAGAGATTGAAGGCGTCAATATTGAGCAGAGTAATGTGTTTCCTGTCCCCGGGGGGTGTTGTCTGATCCTCGCGTGCCCTCATTTAGCTCCATCGATTCCCCCGCGCTATGAGATCATAGAGGAACCGCAGATGGGAGTTCTGTATATTGGATAACGATAATGGCACATAGACACGAGAGGGAGGGCGCGCCAAAATAATAAATCCATCACTCACATTACGTGTGTGTTTTTTATGTCGTATCATCCCCCCCACTTTTGGATGTTAGGCCGTTGACGCATCATAAAAACACTAGAGTTGCACTTAGAGGGCGGCGACATTTAAACATGACATTTATCATCATCATGTTCTCTCATAGTGAAATAGATTTTTTTTCCTGACCTTTAATTCACCCCTGGATGCTATTTAATGAGGTTTGTCTCTTAAAGTCATGTGATGTCATGCAGGGAAAGAAAGTCGTCTCTAAATTGGGAGCAGTGTGAATTAGCTTCTCGTGTTCAAATCGCTTTCTAACAAAAACCCATTAAAGATTTGTCTTGAGCTGATGGATTTTATCTCATTTGCCCTCCGGACCTTAAATGTCCAGAGGTCTTGGGACAGGTCTCTTGACCTTTCGCTTCTGTCAGTTGAGTAATGGTCAACAAATTGTACTTTCTCATAATGTCACACTGTGGCCTTTTCTCAGTGACCAGCGTACGTATGAACATATTTCTGAAGCTCACCACACTCACTTATTCACATTTAATAACCCAACCAACCCACTTGCTCTCTTTTCTAAGAAGTAAATACCAACAATAGGACAACAAAACCCTCATGACCAGATAAGCAGCACAGGAATGTTGTTGTATCAGGAATCGTTGAATAGTTAATGACTAGTAGAGAGGTCAACACACAGGCCTATCGCTCTGTTTTAACTGATATTGGACCCAGTGGAGTTCCGTAGTCGATTCATTTTAATAAAATCTATATCTATAAAGGGCACTTGAGTCATGTTGGTTACCCTCTCACGGTTGCTACAGGGGTCCTAGGGAGCTCTTCTTGGAGTTAAAATGAGCCACATGAACTGCTATGGTTTTAGCCTTAATCGTCCAACTACTCCCTTATTAACCATTACTTACGTACTTACTTATTATTAGTGCTACAATAGCGTTTCTTCATCTCTTTCCAAGTTAGGTCATTTTTCAGAATCTGTTGCGACTGGCCTAAAAAAGTATGCGTCTTTTTAAGCCCATGTTAAAGGGACAGTAACCAATTATTACATTTAAATGGCCTTTGCATTTTTCATTTAAGATATTTTTTCCACAGTTTGTATCTTATAAAAAACCCTGGGCAACTCTGGGGTACAGACAAATTCCCCAAGTTCCCAATTAACCTCTGTATGTTTTTTGGACTGTGGGAAGAAACCAGCGATCGCGCTGACCACTGCGCCACTGTTCGCCCCTAAATACACCCTTGAGAATCTCTAAAAGTTAAGGATATTTCAAATTAAAATGCAAGTAATAAAACAGAGTCAGAATAAGTTCCAGTAACTTCTAATATATAACATTTTATTTAATTTATTTTTGATACATATAAATACATGCTGGGTGGTTGGGATTACCACTAATAGCAGTTGCTGCGAAATGATGCTCAAAAAATCTTGAAAATCTGATTTTTAGATTTTGGAGCCAAAACACAGATGACTCAGAAAATCTGTTAACCTCAAAGCGTTTCATTTTAAAACAGAGCCTTATAAAAAATTAATAATGAGACAGATTGTTTTGATTCATTAGGCGGACATGTTGATCCGAGTGATTTCTTTTTAGAAAACAAATCTTCTAGCTGAAGAGAAAAAGGGACTATTTCACGTAAACATGAAAATTATGGTAAAATAAACAATAATGTTTTTATATTTGACTCACTTGACATTGAAGTCGATAACAAAGCTAAGATTTAATATCCAACGGAAAAATTTTCATAACAGATATTAAAGTTAAACCGATATGTCGGTCGTCTTGAAATCGCATTGCAATTCAAGATCTGCTTCGCTTCCTGCGTCGTTAAACGAAGGCACATAAAGAGTGTATTTTACAGCCTGTATAATGTATGCCCTGCAACCACGCGTTCTGGTTCTGAGAAGATAAACATAACTCAATAACATTGCACTCATGTCATCAATAAAATAATCAGTAAAGTCGAGAGAAATGTCACGAGCGTCACATAAATTACTGAGAAAACAACCATTATACGGACAACAATCTCAAGATTCACGAAATTGAAAATGTCACAGGTGATAGTGTTTCATAGGTGTTTTATGAATCATACTGACAATTAAGAGAAATGCAATTAAGAATCCTTAGGGGGCGTTTTACAAATGTCATGTTATAAATAAAGTTTTATACACGGACGTCACCTCGGGTGTCATGACGCATGAAAGCTTTTGAGCTCCAGACACCGAGTGAGCTAACGTGTCACTAAATAGCAGTGATGCTGGGACTTAAAAATAAACCTGTGATGGTGGAAAAGGAGTGATGTTGGTCAAAGGACGAGTGATTGATTCTTGTGCAAGTGTATCTTCCCACAGGGAAGTAGACATGTGACTCAACACCATCACAAGGTCGAGTGTTTGCCAGTTTCATTGAGTCTTCTTTTTTTTTTCCTGTGGCACTCAGGAGCATCAGTGATCTTGTTATTAAATCTCTTACAATTTAAACTGATATTAAGATTTCACTAGTTTTTCACCATCCATCAATGATGACACTTTCGGAAAATGGGCAGAAAAAGGATTGAAAATAATTGACCAACTTTATGAAGGAAATTATTTAAAATCCTTCGAACAACTTAAGAACAAACATAATTTACAAAATTGTGACTTATTCCGTTACTTGCAGATAAGAAATTATATTACAAAACATAAAGATCTGGGGAACATCATGAGGGAAATGACGAGTATTGAGAATCTCTTTTCTCTGGTATTCAAACAAGTTGTACCACCAAAGAAGCTTGTATCTCAGATCTATAAAAGACTATTGACTGATACAACAGATAACACTCTTCACATTAAAGAGCAATGGGAACTTGAATTGAATACTATTTTGGAAGATGACATTGGGGAAAATAGGGTTGCAGGCTGCGAATAAAGGAATCGGAAGCCAAATATGGAAAATAAAAATGAGGTGCTTTGGAACTCCGTTAGTGGCCAGTAAGTTTAAAGAAGGAACTAATGATATGTGTTGGAGGAAGTGTGGAATGGTTGGTGATCACTCTCACATATTCTGGGACTGTCCAAGCATACAGACATTTTGGACAAATATTGGGGGCGAGATCAAGACTATCATGACAAAAGACATTCCTCTGGAACCTCTACTGTATCTTCTGGATGTATCAAAAGAATATTTCTATACCAAAGACCAACTCTATTTACTACATATACTGTTGTTAACTGCAAGAAAAATGATTACAATTCACTGGATGAAAATAAACCCACCAACATTGGATCCATGGAAACAGAAGCTAAAGCATGTTTACCAGATGGAAAAAATGACTGCCCAATTGCAACTTAAAGTCCCTTTGTTTGAAAAAAGATGGTCCCCTGTCATTCATTATTACGGTCAAGAACTGGTTGGTTGGTGAGCAATAACTAAGATTTCACTAGTATTCATTATTTTGTGAGCATCCAACCTTTCCAGCCTTACTTACTAAAACAATTGACTTCTATGGGATTGTCTCGCTGCCTTAGATCTCCCCACTGTTCTTGCCGATCTTCCATCATGTACTGAGTAGTGATTACAGTTTGGCTACTGTCTTCTTGCTCTCTGGAACCCATATTTCCTCTTCTGCCTCATCAGGACCTCATTAGCTCACCTGTTCCCCATCAGCATCCTCGCTGAAGTGATTAAAAGGTGGATATAAATAGGCTGACGTCTCACAGCAGGGCCCACTTTTCAAAAGAAAAACAGATTTGGAGGCAGGATCCTTTAGTTCAGAGCTGCTTCTGCACTAGTTATCCCGCATCTGTTGCGTTTCTTCCTGCCCACCCAGCTGCAGACCTACAACTTGTTGGAGTGGCCCCTTGTACAGTGGCTGGGTGTGATTTGACGCCCCGTGGAAGAGGCAGAGCTAATGAGACAATTGTTACACCTCCATCCCAACAACTCTGACAAGGCCTCCTGACAAGAACACCAAACTCACGCTGGCATGCTGTTATTTTTTTTAGATACAACTGGTTGGTCCTAATAGGGAGTAAGCTTTTGATTTTTGAAAACTGTCAGATTGGCTCTGCTTTCAGAAACCTTGTGTTGTTACATCGTCTTGGAAATAGATGTTGTACCTCTATTGTATCCTCAGTATGGGTCTGTTTGTACAAAACTCTCTTTTAATATTTACAGTAGAAAATGTGCTTAAGCCCCGCCCACTGAAAACGCTTTTTCTGGAGATTAAATCTTGTTTACCATAACGACGCCCACTCTGTTGTGATTGGTCTCCACCTAAAAATAACTTGTTGTACAAACAAAGCGGGCATGATTACAGCTGGCTGGAGGAGTGAAGTCCACTATTACATCATAATGGGCTCCACTCTTGTAACCTCTCATTTGCCGAGATTTCAGACAGGGCAGAACTTTCTAAATTATTAACTTCAAAACATGATGAGAGACTGACTGCATCTTGGAGAGGAAGACTTCTATATTTGAAACATGTGAGTGAGTCTGGAGAGTTGGGTTTTCATATATTTATATTTCAAATATCACCGAAACCAATAAAAGGGTTGAAACCTTCTCTTATACGTACGTAGGTTATTTATATTTGAAGAATAATCACATTTAATGAGAGACGGAATGCATTCTGGGCTAATTAAAGATTCGTTTTTGCACTCATGCTCGTATAACTAACTATTCAGCTCTTTCAAATCCCCCTGTTAATACTAATGATGTTCTGAAATGTCAATGACAATCATGCGAATGCAACACTGACTAAATAATTGACTTGAGAGAAGAGCATTAAAAAATGAATGAGTCAAACACGATGGCTTCTGCATGCAAAATAATGAAAAGGCAAATTACTAGTTTTATTTTTCAGAGACGCATAAATAGCAAATGAAAAATATGATAATAAAAAGGTCTTTATTTCTTTTCAAAACTTCTTTTCTACAGACTACTGTGTGCAAATACTTTTCAAAAAAGGATTGATGTGATGAGCTCAATGTAACAAAAATATGTCTCTTTGAAACTTAGTTCATTTTCTAAACAGTTTGTTTTCATCAAAATGTTTCTTGATTTTTCACCAGAACTTAAAATAGCCCGGCAAGAACCAAAATTCTGAATTGAAATGAGAGCCTACTTTAATAAATAATTAGTTTTAATAGATTTAATAATTTAATATAATGTACTAAAACTTTAAGGTATGCAAAAATATTATTACATTCGGAAACCTGTTAAAAATACCTCATTGACTAATTTCAATTTGTTCCTATAGTAGACCAAAAAAGGTAATCTGGAAAATACTTTTAGGTTTTAATCTAAAACAGTTGTTGAACGGATACATTGTCTCTATTACTTGACTTTTCCAAATGTATCTGAATTGTAATAAATTTCATTAAACTTCCCCTAATGAAACTGGAAATTAAAAATCTGCACAAGCATGAACAGAAAGTCTCATTTCAACATGACAGGGTTAACTTAAAACAACTACTGCTGCGACACAAAGCTCGCTTAAATCTCCAAACTTTAGATTGCAATGTAAAGTAAAAATATTGATCTGCCTCCTAACCATATGTACCGACTTAAATCAGAAACACATTAGCTTCCTGACTGTATGTTTTCTCAAAAATGGACCTTGACTTTCTTTTAGCATCTTGCAAGTAAAGACTTGTGCATTAACCATCATCATTTATTTTACAACAAACTCATTCAGCGTGACATAAATGCTTGAAAATAAACCACCGACCTTCTTGTGTGGGTGGGTCGAACCAGCCACTATGCGCTTTTGTCCAGTGTTAAAGCATTAAATGGACGACTTAAATCATATTTGTAGATGTTTTGTATTTATTTGTAAAATTCCTGTTAGAGAGAATTTTGAGTTTCCTCCAATTATTAAATGTATGTGATTGGCTTTTCAACTCGTAGTTTTACATCGTCGCATCAATTCTATCATTTTCAATCATCAATCAGATTTCAAGATGTTGAGTTTTGCTCCCTCTGACATTCTCGAAAAGGTTTTGTCACACAGACACATACATAGAAACATGATCCTACTATTTTTAAATATCACGGTAAATATCGCAAGTCTTAAGTCTGTCTACACTAGATGTGCTCGCGAAACTACCCGTAGTCCTTACAGTTTTTATGGCTTGCTACTGTTTAAAAGTCTGCCACAAACAAGCATGAAAGGTAGACTTGTATCATTTGTTCTGGTACTATTCTTCTCATCAAGGCTTCAATACAAGAGGGACGTTACAGACGAGCAGTATGGATGGTTTTTAAGTGTGTCGTTTGGGAAAACTTTTGTGAATAGTCGCTTTATTAAAATGGTTGTACATTTTTGCCTATAACTCCAAAAAGGAACAGATTATTCTGAAAATAATCCCAGTCCTTAGTCGACATGAGGGTGAGTAGATATTGAGGAGGTTTGAGTTTTGGGTAAACTAATCCTTTAACTCTAAAAAACTTTTTTTTTTTAAATCATATTTGAGCAAACTTTGTTTGACAGCTGGACTTTTTACATCTCAGATTATCTAATTCCCGTGTCGGTTTTAACCAGATGAATAACCTCTGCTGGGGACACATTTTTGATGTCATCTGCCTTGTTTAGACCTGATTTGCATGCTGTCCCACAATGCCCCAGTCCTCCCTCATGACCAGAGTGTCCGAGGACAGGAGGAGGGATGTTAGGGGTGGGGGGGGGGTTCATATTTGGAGAGCGCTCATAAAACATAACAAATCAGAGCAGGAGGAGGGAGTGGAAACACAGATGTGAATCCACCCAGCAAACGACAAATTATTAATGAAAGAGAACAAGTGAGAGGAAAGAGAGCAGTGAGGGGGATGATGGGTCATTGAGTTGTAAGAGAGTCCCAGGAGCGCTGCGTGACAAACTGCAGTGGCAGCCACCGACAAGGGCGTTAAAGATGTGCACACCAAAAAAGGAGGATGAAGGGTTGAGTACTTCAGGCTGAAAATACGTTGGTGGGGGGGGGGGCAGCTGGAAGAGGGCAAAGTACTGACAACCAGACTGGTGTTAAGCTTGGATGTTATGCTCGGTGAATATGAATATGCTGGAGAACTCTGCAGGGAATTAGATGTCAATTCAATTGTATATTGGTGAAGCTGCACTCTGAGGTGTCAAAGTGCTCGTCGAAAGCAATTGGGGGTGAGATTCTTGCTCAAGGACATGGCTTCACGCTCCGGATCAAACTTTAAACCTCTCACAAACACTCCGGGTTCTGTGAAGAGAAGATGTGAAGGAGTAAATCAGGCACTCCCACGAGTCTTTACAGCCTTTACAAACAAATTGAGTCTTGCTAATTGGCTTTCTTTTCAATCTAAACAGAACTTTACGACAGCTCTGATGAGGAAACGTAAAGAAAAGCAGAGTTAGATCTGGAATATAGTTTTCTATCGAGGAGTCTCAATGTTTCCGTAGATTTGATTGAAGTTCCTCCTCAGTGCAAACCACACACACCCACACACACACCTGAGATTAACGGCTCAGTGTCGAGGTGTTTCACCTGGATTGAAGTGTCGTACTCTCATGTTTCTCCCCGTCAAATGCATTTATCATCTATAGGCATGAATCAAACAGGGAAATCCAGAGAGAGGAGCAGTGGAGTGAATACCTCAAGCCTCAGGTCTTCATTTTAGAAAAATGTGCAAAGATTGCATGGGTTGAATGAATTTTTTAGACCTGACGGCTGCCGCGGTGATGGTATATGAGACGACGTTAAGTGCTTGAGAACGTTGAAGAAAAATGAAATGGTAGCTTGACATTTTTATATTATATAGCTGATGGCTGAAGTACCTTTCCCGGGTAAGTATTTCAGGGGGTCTTCATCCTCCCTCTGCGCACTCGCTTACAATTGGAGAATTCTGGTAATCTCTATATATAATCTAATCCATCAAAGAATGTATGAGATATTGTTTTGACGCATTTTAATTGTCATGGTGGTCATTCCCTTGACCTGATCAAGTCTAAAAGGATCAGCGACGACATCATCATTTCTAAGGTATTCTTTTGAATGTTTGAAGAGCTTTTAGGACATTAAGATGAGGCAAACACGCCTACTGTTTTATATTATTTATGATGGTTCCACCCGCAGTCCAGAACCTCTGCAATGTTTACTGTGCACAAATATCTTCCGTCGAATCCTTCCCCCCTGGTCTGTGTTTTGTGAGTGTATGTGAGTTACTGCTTGAGCCGAAGAGCTCCATTTATAAACCCATTAATACTCCTACACTGCATTTTTCCCGGAAGACATTGCTGACATTTTAATTCCCTGTGACTTAATTGTACCGCACTTTTCTATCTTCAGCATCCTGCAGCCAATCATTAACACCTCATTCCCCAAACCCTGGATCTGAGCCTCCACCCTCAGGCCCACCTCTCCTCCACTTCCCATCACCAAGTCTACCCCACCGACTCACCCATCAATCCTCTAGATTCACTGCATGCCTCCCTCGTGCAGCTCTACCTTCTTTTGTATTCTAACCTTGCCATCGTTTACCTGGTATGCCCTCCTGCCATCCTCTCAGCTCGTCGCTCATTGGACGCCCGCCTCCTCCCCCGCCCCGTCCCGTCCCTTCCCCATCTCTAGCGGACATCCGTTCAAATCACAGCTGTGACAACCTGCCTCCTCAATATGGGAAATTCACTTCATGTGTGAGGAGCTTGAAAGGATCCAAACACTTCAGCGAGTGAATCGGGCTGACAGACGGATCCATCATAGACATGCTCGGAAAGACGATCAGTGTGATCAGACAAAGTGCTATTGTAACACCGTGCTGCCACAAACGGAGAGAAACTGCAAACAAAATATATATTCATGAGGTCTTGACTGGCAAAAATGACATACATGTATGTCACTTTTTTTTTTCTAGGTACCCGTGTATCCTAAGAATTTAGTTCAAAGAAAGTACAAAAAAAAACTGTATATAGCTTTTATTGATATCAAGAATAATTTAAGTATATTAATTGTATTAATTGTATACAGTAATGCCAAATAAAAGTCTCACAATAAGAAGACATCATTAAACCCATGTACCAGGAGGCACCAACAGACTGATCTCGGACTGAGACCAAATCAATCGATCAGTAGATCTAGTGCAGGAAATAATAGTTAATGTATATTATTCAGAAAATTGGGTTTGAATTCACAAAGTTATGCAAAGAAACCTAAAAATCCAGAGCTCGTCCAGGATTTTGGACCGGGACCTCTCGCATCCAAAGCAAGAATCATGCCATAGACTTTTAGGTAGATTCCATTTTCTCCCCAGAAATTCCAGTCTGTAGACCAGACTCACCCGGAAATTAGGTACTTCATGAATATAGATAGGTTTCTCTGCTCTAAACATTTATTATGGGAGAGTTTGATACCAAAAGGGACCTGAAAACAACCGGTACAGGACTTCTAACAACATCCTCCCAATCCCAATGGCCCCATAGGCACCTTTGGTACAGTAAATACATTTGTTAAACTAGATCAATCTACCCCAAAACAATTGGGGTTGATTGAACAAGGGACATTGAATGCATGATGCAGTCCAGAATTGGAAAGACTTACCTCGGACCCACATCCACAGAGGTTAGCAGGAGATCTGCAACGACTTGTTTGCAGCGATTGCAGCGACTTAAACAATGCGCCGCGATTAAATTAGAAGCCGATCCTGTTTCAGCAGAGCAGTGCGGAGCTCGCGGAACACAGGACCCCCACTCTACATTCGATCCTCTGGATGGACTTTTTTTTATATGGCAATAATAACTTGCTTTAGGTGAGTGGAGATCTGCAGTCCTGACTCCACCACCAGTCAGTAGAAATGGTCTGATGAAGCTTCATGAAGCAGTGTCATTCTTTTCAGAGCCTACTACATGGCGGTCTCTGTACTATTATCCTTTGTTTTAAACCACTGTTCTAATAAAACATCACATCATTGTTAAACTGATGGCGCCACCTAATGGCCTCTAAACTACATGACACTGCTTCATGAAGCTTCATCAACACATCACTAGCAGTTACAATTTAAAACAAATATATTTGATGTAATTGGTATATTTCAGGAAAAGCTAGATTAAAAATAGTGTTGTGATCTATTGTCTTAGCTGATTTATTCAAATGTATTCAGACAAGTTGTGACGACTTTATGAGAATTTTCATATTCCATTATACTGTATATTCCCAGATATATATCCGCATCAGACTCGTATTTATTTATGCATTTACTCTTTCAAAGCAGATAAAATAAAATGATTAACATATAGAGTGGGAGAATAGTAGATGGGTTAAGTATTGTGGCAAAGAAGATCACATTTCTTCTCCATGAATAAGAAATCCAAGGCAGACTTGCATGACAATTGTTGATGGAGCAGATTCGTACTTCACTTGCTGATGGAAGTTAGCAGCGTCTCTCGGCGTGAATCATGCTTCGATGATGCCACAAGATCAATGACAGTAAATGAATGATGGATGCTTCCCTCTTGTGGGTATGAAACAGAGCCCTGTAGACATTAGACATGGTTGTTGGAAGAGCTACAATGATTGATGCGCAACAAAAAGTCTAAACGCCCTCGTGGATCAGCCCTTCCACAAGCTCTGATCTAGACCTCCGTACAAGTGTAATGAGATATCAAGACGGAAACATTTGAAGAGGTGCGTACATCAAATAGAACGCGGACCAGAGATCATGGGTGCAAATAAGAGTAGATTCTCTGTGAAGAATCGGATAGCTTTGAAGTAAAACTGCTGCACCGGAAGCGGGTTGACGATGAAACGCGACAGGGGTTCTGATCAAACACGAGGGATCACTGACACGGCAAGACACGCTCATTGAGGAGTTTGATGGGACTGATAGCTGCTGCCTCTTCTAATCCTGACGCACACGATATTTGCTGAATGCTACACCGTGCATGACAAACCAAACTGGCTTGGAGAAACATTAATTTGCTTTAATTGCCGCTTGTCAGAGCACTCTGCGACAATAATGAGGGTCTAATCTGGAGCAGAAGGTTTCCTGCAAACATCAGAATCAGCATGCGGTCGGTGGAGCTGCCGACAGATTACAAGACGCCAGCGGAAATGAAATCTTTCATCACAAACTAATTAGAGCCGCGGTGTGAACGAGCGCCTGAGTTAAAATCTGTCGAGGTCACCTGTGCAACTCAATGCTGAAAATGACAACCAGGCTTTCGACGCTTCTGCGTGTTCCCATGTGTGGAGATGCTCAGTTGACTCTCGAGGTGCAGGTGATTTGGAATCCGCACATCGGTCTCCAGCCGTCGCTGCCATGTAAAGCACCTTCTGTGTTTTGTCCTTGTGAGCTCGAGGTGTGTCGCAGCAGCTGCTGGAAAACCCCCAGGTGGGTCTTGAAGTGAGATTAATCTTGTGGAGCTCTGAAGTGATCACTGTTGTAATGTAACAACTGCATTATTAATTGAACCCATATAACCAGAGCAATTATGGCTAAATATTACACCTCAAGTGTCATTAGCATTGGATTCATAATTTATGATGTCGATAAACACCCTTATGTGAAGCTGTGAGTTGTGATGGGAAAGAGCTGAACTGAGATCATGGATATTTTATCATTCTGTTTTTCTGCCAAACTAATTTGAAATCTTTCTTTCGTTTTTTAAGCCGCCGTGGTGGGACTGAGGAGCTTTGGTGGCCTTCCCAATCCCTCTCCCTGCCCAAGCATGGTTTTGAGTGAAACTTCAAAAAAATAACACAACAGAGGCCAAATAACTAACTAAAACTAAATAATTTTCAGAAAACTTTTTTTTTTCTACTTAAACACACTAACTAGCTCCTTGTTTTTCTCATGCCCTCCCAGTGAACTCAATTTAGAAAACTACTACAGTCGTCAAGGTAAGTAAGGTTTGTGTTTTCCAGTTTTCGTAGAACAGGTCCAGTAGGAGAGTTTGTCAGGGCTACATCAGCATAGCTACATAGAATTTTCTAAAAAGGACAAACCTTAACCTCAACGCCGTGTATAAGAAGGGCCGAAGTCGCCTCCACCTCCTGGGGAGACTGAGGTCCTTCGGAGTGTGCAGACCACTATTAAGGACCTTCTATGACTCCGTGGTAGCCTCTGCTATCCACTACGCTGTGGTCTGCTGGGGAGCAGGCAGCACGGACCGGGACAGGAAGACACTGAACAGGCTGGTCACGAGGGCCGGCTCTGTCCTGGGCCGCTCGCTGGACTCGGTGGAGGAGGTGGGAGAGAGGAGGACACTCTCCAGACTATCCTCCATCAGGGACAACGCTCTCCACCCACTGCACCTGACCGTGGAGGAGCTGGCCAGCTCCTTCAGTGGCAGGCTCAGGCACCCCCAGTGTAGGACGGAGCGTTATAGAAGGTCCTTCATCCCAACTGGTGTCAGGATATTTAACTCTCTACTTTAAATATCCTGATGCTAATCCGTAGTGTGTTTTTTCTTCTTGTGTGTTTTATTTTATTTTTTGTTTTTATTTTATCTTTTATTTTATTTTTATTTTATTTTTATTTTATTTTTATTTTTTTTTATTTTTTTTTTTTTTTATTTTATTTTGTTAATAGTGTTAAATTTCCAATATTGTAAATAATTTGCATATCTTTAAGATCGTTTTATTATTTTTATATTTTTTATTATCTCTTTTATTATTTCTTTTTTCCTTGCATTTTATTTTATTATTATTTTTTTTTTTCAACTGTGCTGTTGTAAAAGTGTGTTTCCCCTCTGGGGATGAATAAACATTTTCTATTCTATTCTAGTTAGAAGGATTTTATTTGTGCGTATCAAATCCTGACGGCCGTGACATCACACTTTACTCATGGAAGATGCAAGGTAGTCGTCGTAAATTGTGTCTGTTGTGTTGGACATTCGGCATGTTAGAATGGATAGAATTTCTATTATACAGGGCACACGTTGGTGAATGGGTAACGCAGTCGCCTCACAGTAAGAAGGTTGCAGGTTCACTTCCAGCTCGGGGGTAGGTAACTTGCAGACTTTCTGTGCTGAGTTTGTGTTGTCTTCCCCTGGGTTTACTCCGGGCACTTCGTTTTCCTCCCACAGTCCAAAAACATACAGAGGTTGAAAGGGGACTTGGGGAAATTAGCCATAAGTATGAGTGAGTTTATGAATGGTTGTGTTTTTTTTGTGTGCCCTGCGACAGACTGGCGTCCTGTCCAGGGTGTCCCCTGCCTCTCGCCCAAAGCACCCACCCAACCCCCAGAAATGTATTAACTCATTTCCAATGTAACTTTAATTTCCTCTTGATAAAGAACACTTACATTACAAGCTTATTCATTACTTGGCAAACAATGATACCCATGACAATCATACCTAGGACTCTGGACCTAGTCTGCAAAAGCAGGTGTTTTTCAACTCTGGACTCAAACCAAAATCTTTCAGTTTATAAAAGAGGGAAAAAACTACAGGCTAATAAGGAAATTGCTTTAAATATATACTGCACTCCATCAATATTCATAATCTCTAGCCACAGCTGAAAAAAGTCTGAGCCTCTGAGGCGAGCGTAGGCTCATCCACCTGCATATGATCCGCAGCAAAACAACTATGGTTACCTCCAATAAAATCATCTTCTCTTCTAGCGAAGGCTGACATTCTATTTAATTAATCTTTTTTTTGACTGTTTAATTCCGAGCGTGAAAGAAGCCTGAAAGAGTGCTGCGAGCAGATGAATTGCCACTCAGCATTCTCCTCTGATAATTTCATCTGACACATTTAAGCGAGTCATATCCAAACACGCTGACGGTACATCACAGTGGATTGAAGTGTGGAACAATCGCTGAACGAACATTTAAAATGATGCCGATAATTACACCTGTTTGCCAAAAAAAGACGCTGGGAAGCGGCACATGAAAGAATCCTTTAACAGCTGCGTTCAACTCCAGATTTATTCACACTTGAATAAATGATCATGATCAAGAGAGGGTTGAACTCCCTGTTGCTAGAAACGTGACAAAACACTTCAGATGAGTGACATTCTGACTGACTCGGAAGGGTAAAAATTATAAAAGGGGATCCCAATTGGAATCTAAAAGCTTTATGGTGTGTAGTTTGGATCTTCTTCTTGTTTCTGCTGCCACTTCATCCCTAGAGTTGCACATCATTTGGAGCAGTAAATGCCAGGAACTGACATATCCATTTTTTTTTTATTCAGCACACTTGTGATGAATTGAGCTCCTGCTGAATGAGGCTGGTCTCTGTGGTATCACAGGACGAGGAAACACATTAGAATTGAAATGACAGGAGTTGATGAGGAGGAAAATTGGCTCATTAGGTATTTATATCTATATATTTATATATATATATATATATATATATATATATATATAAAGACATATGTCTGCATGTGCACTTATGTGTCCGTCTGATTAACTCGATCCAGCCAAAAAAAAGGATTGAAGAAGATCCCGATTAAAATTAAAACAATTTCCATTTTTGGTTAAATTTAAACCATGTGTATAACAAACTAAGTAAGAATAATTCCCAGTGTTTTCAATATATATGTCCATTGTAAGGGGGCGCAAAAGAGACCCACTGTAAGATTTTAAATGAGTCAAATTCTGATGAAATGTATACTATATTTAAAACATATGAAATAAGAAATAGTTTTAATAATATCCCCCTCTCTCTCCTCCATCACTCTCTTGAGGGTTATTGGTTGAGCTGAAATACCCGGCAATTGATATACAAATACACGTATCATTTATTTATTGTTTGAACATTTGTAATGTATTCTATAGCCAGGGACTCCGCGGACCAGGTTTATGTCAACATTATTTCTAAAGACCAACCTCCTGGTAGCATATGTTCAAACAAGAACAATGTTCAGTCACCCTGTATGGTCGTCATAAGTTCTGTGTTTCAGAGATATGAGTGAGTTTGTACCAAACAAAAGGAAAAACCTTTTGAAGATGCTGGCAGAAGCCAGTAGGAGTGTCATTATCCACGCTGATGCAAGTCCTGGACCAGCATGGGCTGAAAAGCTACTCTTTTTTTTTGGAAAAAGGCATCCCCGCAAAAGCAGCAACTATAAGAAGAACAGCAGGCTTGTTCGCACTTGGACAAAGATCTTAGCGTCCTATCGTCTGGTGAAACTGAAACATCCTTTTATTTTGAGGATCATTCCAGCTGTGAGGCATCATGTTGAAGGGTTGTGCTTCAACGGGAACTGTTGGACTTCACACAGGCATCATGAGCAAAGCAGCATCTCTGTCATCAACCAGGAAGTTTTAAATGAAATGATCTCGCAAATGAACAATGACCCAAAGCGTAACGTCACACTGCACCCAAAGTCTATCCTTTCATATGAACATCAATGTCGTGTTACTACTTACATTAGTGGGCAGAGAGAAATAGGCCAAATGATCTCTTTGAATTTACATGGTTTTGACGAGTGGTTGAAGTTGTATGGCTGGATCAAATCACATGATGTGGCTGTGAGAAAAGTGAGAACTAAAACGTTGTTTTTAGAAAGATGGAAGGATGAATGTGAGTATTTCACAAGAACTATAACAGAATTTAATATTGTCTTTAAAAGAAACACCACCAACAAACATGTTGTACACATGTCTGTTCTGACCCTGGGCTCTTATGAACAAATAAATAAAACAAATGATGAAATACTTAATAAAACTGGTCTGAGCAAAGGACCAAACTATGATTTGTCATGTCAATTCAGTGAAAACTAAAAGCTCCTATTCTACATGTGAATTCTGAGGAGCTTTATTCCCAGCTCTATTGTGACATAAAGCTCTGGAGACCCCTGACCTGTGATTTCTACTGTGTCAGAAACAGATCATTTAGTTTCAATGCCCAAAGAAAAGGGTAAAGTTTCAAAGAAGCAATTCTTAAATATGTATTGTCTTGCAACATAGTTTCAAAGCAGGTACTTTGAAAGCATCAATTCTTGTTGCCACCGCTGTCCACATCTAAATTACATGTTGACATAAAAAAACAGAAGACAAAATGACTCCATATTTCCACTTTTCCAAACAAGTGTGAACTCCTTCATACCTGCAGCTCTACCAAGATCACAAAGAAAATACACACTCGCCTACAGCAACACTCTTACCGATAATGGAGTCATTACCGAGACCCTTACGATGACCCACGAGGACAGAAAGGAGAAAATCACACATTTTCTAGCCACACGCCTAAATTGGTAATCACTTTTATTTAGAAAAGAAACAGATTTGTGAATAAAAACGGGCAATTTCAAGCTGTTGGGCTTCAGTTGTTTCCGCATGGGAGTCTAATCAAGCTGACAGATGGTTCTCCCGCTCGTGCGACGTTTCTCCGTGTGTTGTTTGTTAAAGGCTCGCACATGATGGATTTTAAAAACATTATTGCATACATCTGAGCTTCAACTCAAATGCCAATGAAGCGGTAAAACACTTTGTGTTGTTGTTTATAGGTATTTTATCTGCTCTACATGCTGTTATCTCTTCACAATCTCCTACACCTATTATCTGAACGAACAGCTTCGGCCTCGTTCTTTTGGCTTCAGGCCAGACGTGACGGAGGAGAGATAAGACCGACCCGAGATGTTGAGCATTTGCACCCCAGTTATCACACAACCAATGGGATTCTGTGATGTCAGCATAAATTGTTTCTTGGGCTATCCAGCAAAAACGTTAAGACTCTGCTCCAGACTCAGACAACTTCAATCATGAGGGCGGTCGTCTGAGAGATTCTAACTTTGCACAGATAATGATCCAGCTCTTATATAACTAGTTTACAAAAAACTCTTCTTTAATATGGACACCAACTACCCCTAAAGACCACCAAATGTTAATCACTGGTTCTTTAACTTATATTGAACAATTCTTGTAAAAATGTAATTGAGATCTGCCCTTTTTTTTTAGTTATTTTGCTAACAGACATTGATGTTGATGGTCCTCCTTGCAAAGGTACTTATGTTTTTCTCATTTATTCTTAAACTCTCTGACACAACCCTATTCAAGAGAAGAAAACTGGGCGTTCTTTTTGGACCTCTTGGATTGGATTTATATTTTTTTGTTTTTTTATGGATTTCTGTTTTGTTTCTTTGTGGGTTTAGGCCATTTTTGCCAAATGAAGTTTGTTTTTTTTAGCAAATATGTTTCATGGTAACTATATAACTACATATTAACTATACAATCAAATGGAGTCCATTGCCTTGTTCATGTTATGTGCTGCAGTTTGAGACCCCTGATCTAAAGTTATAATAAACAGGTCAGCATCACTTCTACTTGAACCATCTTTCTTAACAACCAACACTCGATCAACTCAATCAATGCCATTTGAAACTCGAATTACACAAAGATGAGAAAATGTTTTTGCGCTGAACAATAAAAAATAAAAATAATTTGCTGAAAATCCTTGCTAAATTAACATTTGTGTATCAAATCATAAATCGCCGAGTGAAACACACGCTGGGAACATTCTTGAAAGTTTATTGATCTGTGATCCCTTCTTCAATCTTCATTCCAGGCAGGTACATTCTTCTTTTTTTTTTAAATCCCATTCATTCATAAAATAAACATTAAACAGAATCTTCTCCTGCTTTTTCCCTCTGTTGTCCAGTTCAGAGGACAACATCCAACACACTGCTCATTTGTTCATTCCTCAGAGCAGATGAATTATTAAAGCTCCAGGCTGGTGGGCAGTGAGAACACTACATCTGCAGTTCGCTATCATTCCTCACCACAAGCTATTAGGAGCTGGTAGACCTCACACACCTAGAAGAAGTCAAGCGTGTGCGTTCACAAATAAAAACACAATCTGAAATGAACTTTTACAAGGAAAGGCATCAGAAATAATAGAACACCTTAATACATAAGAAATGGATCTGGACGGCTTTTTAACTAATTCTGAGTTGAAGTTGCTTCTACTATCATCAAACACCAACTGCAGAAAGTGGGTTTTGTGTTTAACTCCAAAGAAAAGCAATATTTGAATGAAATAAAAACATTTTTGTCATGGCATGAATTTAAGATGCGTCCTGTTCTAAGAAACTTTTAAATAAGCCGGTTGACTACTGACCTCTGCGTGTAGGGAATGAGATCAATAAGCAATGAAAAATGTTAATTGTTGTTGTTATCATTAATATGTATAAACTATTTTATATTTATTAAAAAAGGATGGGTTTGGGGGGACTTTTGGCTTTCAAGGCCAAATATTTCATCTAATCTGAGCCAAAACAAAAGCAGAAGAAATCGAAATAGATTTTTTGTTGTTGTTGAAACCTTTCCCTTCCTGTTGATCAATATATGTTTTGTTCTTCTGTTGAATACAAATCTCTCCTCCACACTAGCATCGTATTACTTTAGATTTAGGTTTAGATGTATGTTTCACCTTCACCTTGTATCCTTGTAGAATAATGGTGAGTGGTTCTGTTGTTCAGAGTTGGTCAGGAATTAAGAGCTCAAAGGACTCGTATTGATAGAGATCGATAAAGAAGCCACGTTCTTGCCAACACAAACGCAGACAGACCTGTTTATCATGAGATGAATGCTGAGAGCATTCACTTCCTGAAAGGCACATTTTTTTCTCAACTTGTCTGAACGTAGTATTTAGAAGTCACTCAGTCAATTGTTGGGTGACAACCAAAAAAAAAAAAGATGGAGAGAAAGATGTAAATCTGTGTCTTGCTGCAAGGTCGCTCGGCTGATCTCCTTGGCATCATCATCAGGGTGTGAAGAGACGGTAAATGTGAGTGCGCTCCAAGCATGACGTGAGGAAGAGGTTTGTTTACTAAGTGTAACATTGAGGATAAATGGCTACAAATCTGACTTTTTGAAAATGTGCAAAAGAGAATCATGAATCCAAGGTTTATTTGAGTCATATATTCATAGAAAATCATAAAAATGATTGCGGCAATATTTATTTAATAAATCTGATTTTTTAATTTAGCTTAATTTAGAAGTGCTTAATCGTAATGAGGTTAATGGTGTCCGTTTTTGGAGAGCACTGTCATCAGTGAGCAGAGAAGCAGAATGAGTGCACGAATGCTCCTACCCAGGTGCAAAACAAATAGACTCAGGGACTCATTCATCCCTCGGGCTATTAAATTGTACAATTCTGAGTTTGGGGGCAGGAGTGGAGTGAGAGTATCTGGATGTTCTGTTCTATGTTAGTCTTTGTATCCTTTGTCTTTGTTGTTTTTCTTTGACCTATGTTCTTTGTCTTTATACTTAGATTGTGTCATCTTGTTCTTCCTCTTTATGTTCTTCTTCTTATTTTATTTTTTATGTATTATTTTTTATTGTTTATGAAAAATTGCTGGCTATTGGTAAAAAACAATTTCCCGAAGGAGACCTCCTGAGGGATCAATAAAGTTTTACCTTACCTTACCTTACCTTAAGATTTCAAGGAAATCGTGGACATAATTAAGCCAGAAAATTACATATATTTAATACCAAATTCTAAACGTTGCTATCAACATTTGATGCCTTTTCTGATTTACGTTTCCACTCGTTTTGTTATTTATTTTCATTTCAACAAACATCACATTATGAAAGTATTATTTGTAATGATTCTCTTCGATGCTGAATGAGATGCAATCATGGTCAGAATCTTCAAGTCCCATCATGAAGCAGGCGGTCCTCTCTGTTACCATAACATGTTTTCTATCCCGACTCCCTTGCCACCTGCTGTTCCACCACCTGTTCCGGCAACCTTTCTGTGTCTTCATGCTCCCTCATTCATCACCTCCCCCCTTCCTCCTCCTCTCTCTCTCTTCCTCCCCCTGACTCCCCCCCTCTCCTGGCTCTGCACCACTCTACCTGCATTCAGCCCAGGTCCCAAGGTGCAGTGGTCTCGTCTCCTGTGGACATGCTCAGGATCTGCTCGCTGCACCACACTGCAGTCATTTACACACACTGCTGAAATAAAACGAATAAAATAAAAAAAAACACAGGCTCATTCTTCCACACAAATCTCTTTTCATTCATCCATCTGTCTCCGTCTCGTGTCCAACGCTCACATCGTTCCTCACTTTCCATCAGCACATGCCCAGTTCCCCCGTCAACCATCTGCACCTCCCTTGACCTCGCCTAGTTCTGTGTCTCTTTTCCTTCAATAGATTATCTCTCCCAGTGTTCTCTTTCTTTCTCTTTAGCCAACAGCTTCCTTATTCGTTGCAGCTGAACTGCTCCCCCTCCTCTCTGTCTCCCGTGTCGATAAGAAGATGGAATTTTTATCCGGGATAATAAAAACTGCTAGTTTTGCGGCGCCCTAAAAGTGCTAGAGATCATTTTTTGGTATTTTCTGCGTGGAGGAGCGGTGCAAACGTCACGTGCATGAACGTTGCTTGGTGAACGATGGGTCATGGTTACAGATTTTATCATGATTGAACTAACTTGATGGATGGATGGACCAGTCAGACCGATGAAGAGGATGAGAGGATTTTTTACATTGATATTAAAAGTGTGATAACGGATCATTTCCCTCTCATTATCATCAGAAACGGATGAATTGATTCTTTTTAGATTTAGAAAACGCTTAAAGAGAAACTGAATTGTTTATTTAAGTGTGTCTTAAATAGATGTTGGACTCTATTGTATCATCAGTATGTGTGTCACTTTTAACTGAAATATTTACATTAGAAAATTTGCTTAAGCCCTGCCCACTGAAAACACTTTTTGGAGATGAAATCTCGTTTACCATAACCATGCCCACTCTGGTGTGGTTGGTCAAGCATTGAGGTCTGTCACATAGCATCAATAATCCAGGAAGTCTCAACATCCACGTTACTCATTGTATAAAGAAAGCGAGGCGTGATTACAGCTGGCTGTAGGAGGAGTGAAGCCATTATTACATCATAATGGACTCCGCTCTCGTAACCTCTTGTTCGCTGGGATTTCACACGGGGGAAAACTTAAAAAAGTAGTAAGTTCAAAACATGGTCATGATGAGAGACTTATTGCATTTTGGAGAGAAATACTTCAACATTTAAAACATGAGTGAGTCAAGAGAGATTCATGACTTCAATTAGCCAATGAGACATGGAGAGAGAACAGCATTTTATAATGTGTTACAATAGGCAGCATTAAATGGTCTTGGTCAGAAAAGTTACCAATATTGCGATAACACTGGGATACTGCAATACTGTTTACCTAAGGAAACTCATACACCATTAAGTAGCTAATCTATATCAGTCAACAAACAACTGAAATTGAGTCAGATTTGGCAGAAAGGCATAAAAAAAACATCCCTGAAGCAGAGTCACGTTTCTTCACAAACTGTGAAAAGCACCACTTCTTTCTTTTGGCAAGCTTCTCTGGACCAATCTGCTGTTAAAGCTATCCAACGTGGCAGTCCGCTTGTTTGGTGAACCACGATTAAATTATGTACTGTGATCCCTTCTGATGGTGGACGAGAATCAATAAGACCTTCTGTCATTTTGACAGATATGCACAGAAGAAAGTTAATTTACATATTTACTGTAATGGTGATTAAGGGCAAATTAAACTGTGACTATCAGACTATGCATCGTCCAAACCGATGACATATAGGGGGAATCAATAGTCATAAGCAGTGTCTAGAAATAAAGATTGATAATGTCCTTGTTTGTTTGCAGAGGCAAGGAGGACCATCAAATGATAATCATTGACTAAGTTTACTGTTTAACGTTTGATGCTGCACAGTGGACCGAGACAAAACTTAATAAGTGGACCCTCTCCACTGATACTGGCACAAATAAAGAATTCTGATTCTGATTCTTCTGATTCTAAAGTGACAGACACGTTGAGGACAATATGTAAGAAGTGTTAGTAGCATACAGTAGGATCCACCTCTCCAAGATGCAGTAAGTTACTCATCATGACCATGTTTTGAACTTTGAGCTGTAATCATGCCTTGCTTATACAATGAGTAACGTGGAGGTTGAGACTTCCTGGATTGCTGATGCTGTGTGACAGACCTCAATGCTTGACCAATCACAGCAGAGTGGGCGTGGTTATGGTAAACAACCGCACTACTAAAATCTGCGCCGCACTCGTCATGAAAATAATAAGAAGCCAGAATGACAGTTAATAACTGACATTAGTTACAAAAGTTGCAGAGCATTTAGAAATACTCCTCGATTGTTTCGTATCACGGTTAAACAAAATAGTCTGTTTACCTCGTCACAAGTTTTGTCATTTTGCTAATATGAAATTATTGTGTCGTCCTTGTCAAGTAAGTGTATTCCTAAACACCCAGCTTACAGTTTTTTCTCTTTAATGTATTTTATGTATTTATTTTTATGTTTCTACTCTTGTAGAAAAAGAGCGTTGGGTAAATACCATTCTAAAAAACAACATTCCTCAGATGTTTTATTAATTGTCAACAAACTACTCCAACAGGGACATTTTAGGATGTTGTGATGAAGTCTTGAAAAAACGTCCAGAAATATGAAAAACATTCTGAAAAAGTAAAGAAAAAAAAAATCTCATAGATTTCCCATGTCATGATAGAAAGACTTGCACCGGTCCAGCCCCTCGCACCAGGGTCCTCACTGCACATGTCTGGCTGCCCTCAGGCGGGGTCGGTCTCGCTGCGAGGCTGCAACCCTCCACCAGCACCCGAGCTCTGAGAAGAGCTTCTTTCTTAAACACTTTTCTCTCTCACAACAGGGCTTTAGTTTAAAACGGATTCATTTGCGATTGCCAATGTTTTTTACAAAATTCTCCTTGTGTTCCCCTCAAGCAGAAAATGTACTCTATGAAAGTTTAACGTCACTTGCTTTGCTCCAGCTGTCGTGAGCTCCGCTGGCAGACACAGCCATGATATCGTGGAGGCTGGATCTCGGCTCCTACGCTGAAGTAATAGAGAGCACAGAGGGGAAATTGGATATCAATAGAGAAGCACTTTGTGGACAGAGGACCAGCAGGACATGACAGTGAGCAAAAGTCTATTACAAAAACAGGGTCTATCCTCCCCGTTTCCCATAAACAAGCTATTATTTGAAGGTTTCTCATTTCAACCAAGTGTTTTTTTTTGTTTTGTTTTAACATTGTCAGCTCATCAAAAGTGTCCCTCTGTGTTCAAATGATTAAAAAGAGCTTCGGTTAAATTGCTGATGCATCATATTCGTCCAGTGATCGTCAATCCTCCGCAGCTATTGGCAATTAAGTCAAATTTTCCATGGACCAACAAACAGTTTTGCCTCATATAGCATTTTTTTTTTTTTTTCTCAGCAGGATTCGTTGGCGCTAATCAGCCAGCGACCACCGTGAGCCGGATATAAAGCTTCACACATGACACCAGGCTGTTAGAGTGTCGGGCTCGACTTTTGCTTCCGACGAATCTGGCGAAGAGTGCGAGGACTTCCATCTGGTTTCCGTCAGTAATTAGACAGACCTACGGGGAGCTTACTCATGCGTTGGTTAAAAGCCTGCTGCTGTGAACTTCACATCAAAGCTGGAAATACAGTCTTGACTCGACTTTTACTTAATAATTATCCAGTTTTCAGTTTTTAACCCGACATTCAAACAATGCAATTATCCGGGGGAAAAGTATTTTTGGTTGGTATTATTAATACCTTTTCCAAGATGGCAACTCCAGCACCTGTTGCTTGGTCAAACAAGTCAAAGGGTTATAAAGGAAATCCATGACAGTTTTGGGAAATATGCGTAATGATGGACAATTATGCTATCAAACAATTATGCCTGGAAACTAATGTGTTTGTGGTATCCCTTGTGTTGTCTCTGGGTCAATGTGAACAACCTCCACCACTGCATATGTATTTATGGAAGCCAGGGAGTTTTGCAGCGATTGTAGTGCTGTCCATTGAACATTGTTTTAGGGTTGATATAGAAGACTGCTAGAGGAAACTTGGGGTCTCACATGCCGCAACTAAAGAGCTTGTTGGAAACCTTAAGTCTATCAAGTAGGCTTAAATGTAATTCAAAGAAAGACAATAATGTACAGGGAAAATCGCAATAAGGGCTGAAACTAGATGCTTGGGATTTAGCAGCACAAATCAGAAAACTTAATTGAAGCCCAACTGATCGATAACTGTAGCTTACTTCAGCTACTACACTGGAGGTGTAAGTGTTTAAATCCAGTCTTAAGGGTAAGAGAGTCTGTCGATGGAGATGTTACCACGAGGCTTGAAGATAAACATTCCTGGGGTATTAACTCACATCTGGTCCAGACATACCTGTGTACATTCCCACACTGCTCCGGGCTGTTTCTCCTCACCTTCCTGGCGAAATCATTTTTCTTTTCCAGCTAAGATATCCTCCGGTCCTCTTGAATTCAACAAAGGGATCAGAAGAGAAGAAGAGATACGCTGCAGTATTGCTGCAACCACTCAGGGTTGAAGAAAAACTCTCAGCAGTAGAAAAATCTTGACCTGTAAGTAGTGACCTGGACATTTCACGCACAAATAAAGACATAAGTAGAGTTTTATACGGGTTTAGGCCCCTAATAATGTATCATCTACCTGTCTCCTCTACTGAGTCACGTCATTGTAACCAAGGCAACTATTTTATGGTCTTGGTCAGTAAGGTATTGGTCTTCACTTGCGTTCTTGTGTGGAGCCTCCTGACCTGCGCCCTAAAAGTGGTTTCAAAAGATAATGGATCGTGATTGTGACACACTTGACAGAAACGTTGAGACCACTGAGACCGAGACAGTGCAGAATGTCATCAATATGATTGTCATGATCTTCAACTCCAGCAAGGTATTGTGTAGATTATGGGTTTGAATTTTTATTTTTATTTGCCTTCTTCTTGATCTGTTAAAGTCTTGGTTTTAACTTAACCTGTGTTGGTTTCCACTGAGGCAGTCTTGACTACAAGTCTAATAGCTCTCTTCCTGATATAGCAAGACATCGCAAGCTTATTTAATTTCTCTCTATCTTTATAAGTGTGAGATCTGCCAGTCTCTTAGTCACTTGTTGTGATCAACACCACTGTGTTAATTGCACTTTCCTAATGAAATGTAATGGATTCTTCTCATTAAAAAATACATTAATTACAACATCAAAAGTATCAATTGCAAACTGCATAATGAAAATCAGGTTGAATAAATTGAATACTTTTAGTAGAGTAGCTTTTAGTAGCAGCAGTATATATTCAGGATGTACTCGGTCATCGTTAAAACACAAAAAATGCCCCTCAACCCTGCAAGAATGATACATTCTTATAGTCTATACTGTCAGGTCGTTCATTTAACACTGAAGAAATGGTGCTAAGAATGTAAATTATTTTGTCTCCAGGGATATTAAGGCATTATTTGCATCGATTTAGACGCAGTGTTGATGATACGGCTGACTGTGCTCAAATCCGTGCCTTCTACGACAACATTTAAAAATAGTTTTGAAGGGCTTCAGATCCTCTGGAGAGTGTAGGATTTACATCAAAACATCACTTCATCAGCAGGTCTTAGGCGTCAATAATCACGATACATCTTCTAAATATAAGGGCCATGAATACTGTAGAACCACAACAACAGAACACAAGTATGTGGACTTTGCCTTAAATAACACATGGATGTTTTGTATCAATAACAATCACAGAGCAGGAAAAAAGAGTTGATTAAAAGTATGTTCCCTGCTGTGGTGGGACAATGATCGCTTAATTGAAATAACAAAATGAACGTCCACAGGGGGTTATAGCGAATCGGCTGCCCTGTGGGAATTCTAGGTAGAACAGCAAAATGCTGGGACTTCTAGAGTTAAAACATCAACATGATGGCAACAAAACTATACTTTCATTTGAATGGGAACTCTTCAAGTCGCTTTCTCGTGGGTTTTTCAAGGTTTTCCAAACCATTGCTTTTATGAAAGTCCTTCAACAATCTTGACAAAAATGAAGAATATGTGGCCCATCATTGACACTGCTGTGGCCGGCACTAGCTTCTTATCAACACGGGTGAGTCGTCGCTTTGTTCAAAGGTGAGGCTATGAACACAACGAAGAAAAAACTTGAGAAAAGTTAATAGTTTGTAGGATGACTTAGGTGAAAATGTCACTCATCCCACTCATTGAATTACCACGTGAGCCCCAGTGGTTTTCAAAACCCCTCTTCAGACTGTGGTTGATACGAAGGTGGCAAACTGCACTATAGATGCTGACAAGTAGAAAAAAATCTGATCTGTTAACTAAATTTTATTACTTTGGTTTTATGCTGACATAAAATATGTTCCTATTTTTGCATTTTTATGAACTTGTGCTTGTGGGATATTTTATATCCGTGCATTAAATCAGTTCTGTCTCGATTGATGTATTGATCATCAAAATATTTTATACATGTAGACGGGGAAGTGTTTTGGAGTGGCCAGAGTGGGAGAATAAACTGGAGTGGGCAGAATAAAAGTTTCCAAAATGAGGGAAAAAAGGCTTTGTATCGTGGACATAGCAGTTTTATTTGGTAATCATATTCAAACACCATTCTTACCATGTAAAAAAAGAGCCCACGATATTCAAAAATGAATAATATTAAATGTGAAATACAACTTTGAAAAACAGAATAAAAGTTCAGAGTTTCATTAAAATCCTCATCAACACCACATCAACATGAAAAAACGACACCACCACTTGAATTCTCACAGTGAAATTGACAATAACAAATGTGACATAGATACTTCCTTTACGTTTTGAAAAAAATAAAGTCTTTATGAGCCTTTAACATTGAAATTGTCAAACATACCACATTTTCAACAATGCTAATGACCATCTGCATGTCACAAAATAAGCAATTATAAAATCTTATAATAAAATAAAACATATTGTGTTGTTATACTAAAACAGTAAATTGTTTAAAAACATAATGTTTCCAGCTGTGAGAAGCCAGTTAGCAGCTGCGACTGTTTGAATTAGTGACAGGTGTGTCTGTCAGTGAAGCTGCACTCATTTTTCTTAGCATGTATTAGTGAAATATGTAATACGTGTCAGTTGTACTCACACTTGGCATTCTTCTCTTGTCGCTCTGTTCTTTGATCTAACAACCCGGCTGTCTTCAGCCACTCTGATTGGTCGACTCGTACTGCAGTCGGGTGTTTATTCCTGCCTCATAATTAAATTAACCAACTTTCACTATAGACGTCTGCAGCAGCCGATCTCAAATGACAGATTTCTTTTATTTCATGTAGGAGTTGAGAGTCCCCGAGTCTCCCCGGCCGCCAGTGTAATTTCACCAAGTCGATGAAAGGATATAGTTTTATCATTACAAAGTCCAGGAGGACTCGGATCAACAGAGGATTAGTGAAACCTGCGAAGGAGGGCAGAGGATTACGGTTCAGAGGGAAACGAAAAGCTCATAAAAGGTGCAATCGACTTGTTTGGATTTAAAGTGAAAATTAAGATATTTTGGACGATTATACGGAGACGCTCCCAAATCCGAGTGGAAGGATTTACACAGGATATCTTATAATAAAACAATTCTACAGTTGATCTCCCCAGATTTTCTTTTTTCATTCCTGAACAGTCTTTCATTTATTCCAGGTGAAAGAAAGGATTTAGACGACTAAGAGTGGAGCAGCTTTACCGACTTACTGGAGTCAAAACTCTTATGTATGCAGAGCGTTTATCGAGATCACGATTCTGTTTATGTTTCGACATGACACTGATCACAGTTGCCTTATTAAGTCTGCAGACGCTTCATGTCTAGAGATGCAAACTCACATGACAAGCTAACCAGAAGATCCAAGCTTTTGGAAGAAGTTAAATGACACCAAGTCTGAACGTGATTCAAAGAATCAAGATTTACACTTTCAGTTAAGTTTAATGGCTGTGGATGTTACCTGTCCAGAGTGACACAATATAAATGAGCATCCACAGATCTACTTTCATAATCTCCTCCTCCACCACATATCCTGTTGTCTGGGCGTCTCTCCCGGGATACTTCCCTCTCACTCCAACTTGTGGGACATACCCTGAACACCTCACGGCTCTAGAAGGCATTACAATCAGATGCCCAAGTCACCCCTTTTTTTCCTCTCAAAACAAGGGGCAGTGGCTCGACTCTTAATCTCGTTTTGGCCACTTGTACCTGCGACTTTGTTCCCTATCATAAAGTACTGAAAACGTAATCTTCTTCTTTTGCCTGATCTTAACGGCGGCATAACCTCCTTGGCAGAGGTATTGTTTAAAATGAGCTTTACATGGCCACCATAAAAATAAAAGTATAGGGTATAGTGGTAGGAATGTTTTTTCTTACACCTTTTCACATTACCAAATCTTATCTTTCCTTAAAAGAAAAAAGTTTGAGCAGCTCTGCCAGAAAACCAACAGAGAGAGAAGCAGGAGATGCACTGTGTTGGAAAGATTCTAGCTGTGTATCAGGTGATGTTCGAGTCAATATTGAAGCTGTTTTTTAAGTTTTTGTTTTAAAGCAAAAGCTCTTCGATTGATGGAAGAAAAACAAGAATTAGCAGGTGTCTGAATCTTAAATTCATTCAGACTGTTTCCAGGCCAACTTTCCTTCCCACCTGGAGCTGGAGTGTTTATTTCAGCAGGTTTCAGAACAAGACCACAAAGCTTGTGCCTCATCAAGTCACATTTGAAGACAAGCGTGCGGAGAGAAGGCAACAAATACACCCCCGTAGTGACTATAATAGTCACACACGTGATCAAATTATGAGATACGAGTTTAGCTGAAAAATCCGATTTACTACCATAGTTTTCCAACCACCGTAACAAATACAGTTCGTCAAATCCTTGACTTTTTTTTGATAATAAAGTATATTGGGCCCATCACTGCTGTTATTCCACATTTATAGAGTGTTTCTGACCATAAAGTTTAGTTTAAATGGACCAACAAAACAGCTCAGGTGTCTGGAGAAACAGAGAGAGGGGAATCAAAGACGCATTAAAATGGCAGCAAAGATAAAGTGAAAAGCTTCACCAAGGAAACACCTAAGCCTCGCTCTGAGCCAGGAAAAACCTCAGAAGCTCCATTAAATGATGTTTTCCACAAAATATGAGGATACTAAAAACTTGAGGAGCAACGCAGTCTGAGTGTCAAAGTGGAGAAAGTTAAAGTTAATCCACTCGTAACGCAGAAGTGTGCGTTTAAATACACGCTCTTCGTTGTCGCAGCTACACAAAACACAATTCTCTATAAATCGTTGCCCATGGATTATTAATGAACTTGTCAGCGGCAACATGTTCATGTGTTATGATCAACTCAAGTGCTGAGTAATGGTGATTTCATGTGATCGATCAGATGGGGGAAATATAGGTTGGGAACGGATCAATAAGAGCCGTGTTAAGTTGGGAGC